>NC_086449.1:373813133-374068133 GCF_028390025.1 Pseudophryne corroboree
GAATAAGCAGCACTCCCTTAACAAAAGTCTGAACTTCAGGTAGTGAAGCCAGTTCTCTCTGGAAGAAAATTGATAGAGCCGAAATCTGGACCTTAATGGAACCCAATTTTAGGCCCATAGTCACCCCTGACTGTAGGAAGTGCAGAAAACGGCCCAGCTGAAATTCCTCCGTTGGGGCCTTCCTGGCCTCACACCACGCAACATATTTTCGCCAAATGCGGTGATAATGGTTTGCGGTAACTTCTTTCCTAGCTTTAATCAGCGTAGGAATGACTTCCTCCGGAATGCCCTTTTCCTTCAGGATCCGGTGTTCAACCGCCATGCCGTCAAACGCAGCTGCGGTAAGTCTTGGAACAGACAGGGCCCCTGCTGCAGCAGGTCCTGTCTGAGCGGCAGAGGCCATGGGTCCTCTGAGATAATTTCTTGAAGTTCCGGGTACCAAGCTCTTCTTGGCCAATCTGGAACAATGAGTATAGTTCTTACTCCTCTTCTCCTTATTATCCTCAGTACCTTTGGTATGAGAGGAAGAGGAGGGAACACATAAACCGACCGGTACACCCACGGTGTCACTAGAGCGTCCACAGCTATCGCCTGAGGGTCTCTCGACCTGGCGCAATATCTTTCTAGCTTTTTGTTTAGACGGGACGCCATCATGTCCACCTGTGGCTTTTCCCAACGGTTTACAATCAGTTGAAAGACTTCCGGATGAAGTCCCCACTCTCCCGGGTGGAGGTTGTGTCTGCTGAGGAAGTCTGCTTCCCAGTTGTCCACTCCCGGAATGAACACTGCTGACAGTGCTAACACGTGATTTTCCGCCCATCGGAGAATCCTTGTGGCTTCTGCCATCGCCGTCCTGCTTCTTGTGCCGCCCTGTCGGTTTACATGGGCGACTGCCGTGATGTTGTCTGACTGGATCAGTACCGGCTGGTCTTGAAGCAGGGGTTTTGCCTCACTTAGGGCATTGTAAATGGCCCTCAGTTCCAGAATATTTATGTGTAGGGAAGTCTCCTGACTTGACCATAGTCCTTGGAAGTTTCTTCCCTGTGTGACTGCCCCCCAGCCCCGAAGGCTGGCATCCGTGGTCACCAGGACCCAGTCCTGTATGCCGAATCTGCGGCCCTCTTGAAGATGAGCACTTTGCAGCCACCACAGCAGAGACACCCTGGTCCTCGGAGACAGGGTTATCAGCCGATGCATCTGAAGATGCGATCCGGACCACTTGTCCAACAGGTCCCACTGAAAGGTTCTTGCATGGAACCTGCCGAATGGAATTGCTTCGTAGGAAGCTACCATCTTTCCCAGGATCCGCGTGCAGTGATGCACCGACACCTGTTTTGGTTTAGGAGGCCTCTGACTAGAGATGACAGCTCCTTGGCCTTCTCCTCCGGGAGAAACACTTTTTTCTGTTCTGTGTCCAGAACCATCCCCAGGAACAGCAGACGTGTCGTAGGGACCAGCTGTGACTTTGGAACATTTAGAATCCAGCCGTGCTGTTGTAGCACCTCCCGAGATAGTGCTACCCCGACCAACAACTGCTCCCTGGAACTCGCCTTTATCAGATAGTCCAAGTACGGGATAATTAAAACTCCCTTCTTTCGAAGGAGTATCATCATTTCGGCCATTACCTTGGTAAATACCCTCGGAGCCGTGGATAGACCAAACGGCAACGTCTGGAATTGGTAATGACAATCCTGTACCACAAATCTGAGGTACTCCTGGTGAGGATGGTAAATGGGGACATGCAGGTAAGCATCCTTGATGTCCAGTGATACCATGTAATCCCCCTCGTCCAGGCTTGCAATAACCGCCCTGAGCGATTCCATCTTGAACTTTAATTTTTTTATATATGTGTTCAAGGATTTCAAATTTAAAATGGGTCTCACCGAACCGTCCGGTTTCGGTACCACAAACATTGTGGAATAGTAACCCCGTCCTTGTTGAAGTAGGGGCACTTTGACTATCGCCTGCTGGGAATACAGCTTGTGAATTGCCTCTAACACTGCCTCCCTGCCTGAGGGAGTTGTTGGTAAGGCAGATTTGAGGAAACGGCAGGGGGGAGACATCTCGAATTCCAGCTTGTACCCCTGAGATACTACTTGGAGGATCCAGGGATCCACCCGTGAGCGAGCCCACTGATTGCTGAAGTTTTTGAGACGGGCCCCCACCGTACCTGGCTCCGCCTGTGGAGCCCCAGCGTCATGCGGTGGACTTAGAGGAAGTGGGGGAGGACTTTTGCTCCTGGGAACTGGCTGTATGCTGCAGCTTTTTCCCTCTACCTCTGCCTCTGGGCAGAAAGGACGCGCCTTTAACCCGCTTGCCCTTATTGGGCCGAAAGGACTGTACCTGATAATACGGTGCTTTCTTTGGCTGTGAGGGAACATGGGGTAAAAATGTAGACTTCCCAGCTGTTGCTGTGGAAACGAGGTCCGAGAGACCATCCCCGAACAACTCCTCACCCTTATAAGGCAAAACTTCCATGTGCCTTTTAGAATCTGCATCACCTGTCCACTGCCGAGTCCATAACCCTCTCCTGGCAGAAATGGACATTGCACTTATTTTAGATGCCAGCCGGCAAATATCCCTCTGTGCATCTCTCATGTATAAGACTGCGTCTTTAATATGCTCTACGGTTAGCAATATAGTGTCCCTGTCTAGGGTATCAATATTTTCCGACAGGGAATCTGACCACGCAGCTGCAGCACTGCACATCCATGCTGAAGCAATAGCTGGTCTCAGTATAATACCTGTGTGCGTATATACAGACTTCAGGATAGCCTCCTGCTTTCTATCAGCAGGTTCCTTTAGGGCGGCCGTATTCGGAGACGGTAGTGCCACCTTCTTTGACAAGCATGTGAGTGCTTTATCCACCCTAGGGGATGTTTCCCAATGTGACCTATCCTCTGGCGGGAAAGGGTACGCCATTAGTAACCTTTTAGAAATTACCAGTTTCTTATCGGGGGAAGCCCACGCTTCTTCACACACTTCATTTAATTCCTCAGATGGAGGAAAAACTACTGGTAGTTTTTTCTCTCCAAACATAATACCCTTTTTTGTGGTACCTGGGGTAACATCAGAAATATGCAACACATTTTTTATTGCCTCAATCATATAACGTGTGGCCCTACTGGAAGTTACATTTGTCTCATCGTCGTCGACACTGGAGTCAGTATCCGTGTCGACATCTGTGTCTGCCATCTGAGGTAGCGGGCGTTTTAGAGCCCCTGATGGCTTTTGAGACGCCTGGGCAGGTACAGGCTGAGAAGCCGGCTGTCCCATATTTGGTATGTCGTCAAACCTTTTATGCAAGGAGTCGACCGTGTCGCGTAATTCCTTCCACAGAACCATCCACTCAGGTGTCGACCCCGCAGGGGGTGACATCACATTTATCTGCATCTGCTCCGCCTCCACATAAGCCTCCTCATCAAACATGTCGACACAGCCGTACCAACACACCGCACACACACAGGGAATGCTCTGACAATAGACAGGACCCCACAAAGCCCTTTGGGGAGACAGAGAGAGAGTATGCCAGCACACACCAGAGCGCTATATAACACAGGGATTTACACTATAATTGAGTGTTTTCCCTTATAGCTGCTTATATTATATATTTGCTGCGCCTAAATTTAGTGCCCCCCCTCTCTTTTTTACCCTTTTGTGCTTGAAACTGCAGGGGAGAGCCAGGGAGCGATCCTTCCAGCGGAGCTGTGAGGGAAAAATGGCGCCAGTGTGCTGAGGGAGATAGCCCCGCCCCTTTTTCGGTGGACTTTTCTCCCGCTTTTTTCATGGATTCTGGCAGGGGTTTTTATCACATATATAGCCTCTGAGACTATATATTGTGATGTTTTGCCAGCCAAGGTGTTAATATTGCTGCTCAGGGCGCCCCCCCCCCCCCCCCCCCCCCCGCGCCCTGCACCCATCAGTGACCGGAGTGTGAGGTGTGCATGAGGAGCAATGGCGCACAGCTGCAGTGCTGTGCGCTACCTTGTTGAAGACCGAAGTCTTCTGCCGCCGATTTCCAGGACCATCTTCATGCTTCTGGCTCTGTAAGGGGGACGGCGGCGCGGCTCCGGGACCGAACGATCGAGGTCGGGTCCTGTGTTCGATCCCTCTGGAGCTAATGGTGTCCAGTAGCCTAAGAAGCCCAAACTATCTCCAGTCAGGTAGGTTCGCTTCTTCTCCCCTTAGTCCCTCGTAGCAGTGAGTCTGTTGCCAGCAGATCTCACTGAAAATAAAAAACCTAACATATACTTTCTTTTCTAGGAGCTCAGGAGAGCCCCTAGTGTGCATCCAGCTCAGCCGGGCACAAGATTCTAACTGAAGTCTGGTAGGAGGGTCATAGTGGGAGGAGCCAGTGCACACCAGTTAGACCTAAAGCTTTCTTTATAGTTGTGCCCAGTCTCCTGCGGAGCCGCTATTCCCCATGGTCCTTACGGAGTCCCAGCATCCACTTAGGACGTCAGAGAAACACGCGTTGGTGCTCTCTGCAATCTTCATTCCGGGAGTGGACAACTGGGAAGCAGACTTCCTCAGCAGACACAATCTCCATCCGGGAGAGTGGGGTCTCCATCCAGAGGTGTTCAAGGAAATAACAGACCTTTGGGGGCTACCCCTAATAGACATGATGGCCTCTCGTCTCAACAAGAAGCTTTGATGCTATTGTTCCAGGTCGAGGGACCCACAAGCAGTGACAGTGGACGCTCTGGTGTCTCCGTGGGTGTTCCAGTCAGTGTACATGTTTCCACCACTCCCAATCATTCCAAGAGTTCTAAAGCTCGTAAGGAGAACAAGAGTTCAAGCGATCCTCATTGCTCCAGACTGGCCAAGGCAGGCTTGGTACGCGGACCCAGGGCCGGTGCAAGGTTTCTTGGCACCCTAGGCAAAACTTCAGCCTACTCCCCCCCCCCCCCGCCCCTTCACACACGCGCGCGCACACACACAGCAATACCCTCTTTTCAGCCCTTCAGGTGAAACAGTGGGGAACCCCCGCAGATCCCCGCACCCTATGCAACTATGTACAGCTGCCTAAAGCTGCCCTGGTCTCTATGGACACATATCTAGGACTATGGTGTCAGGAGTCAGTGCTATCCCTGTACATACATCTCTATGACTATGTGGCAGGGATCAGTGCTGTCACTGTGCATAACTCCTTATGACTATGATAGCAGGGATTATTGTGTTCCTGTGCATTTTATAGCGGAGTCATGTTGCTGTTAGTGGGACCCATTGCAAAAACCTGAAAGCCCCCGTTCCCTCCCCGTCATTGTCACTGCACTGTCCCTTAGGAGAGAGAGAGGGGAGTGAGAGACAAAGAGGGTGTCGGGGAGAAAAGGAGAGAGAGGAGCAAGAAAGAGAGGATTTCATGAAAAAAAGAGGGAATGAGAGAAGGAGAGAGAGGAGCTAGAGAGAGAGGGTGTCAGGGAGAAATAGAGAAAGTGTTGAGAGGGGAGAGAGAGATGGCATCTGAGAGACAGAGAGGGTGCCAGAGAGAGAAAGGGGGGAGTGCGAGCAGGAGTGAGAGAGATAGTATCATGGAGGGAGGGAGCGAGAAATAGGGAAGACAAAGAAAAAAGGGAAAAAAAGGAGGAAATAATTAGTACCTAATCAAACTGACGGACATTTATCAGGGTTCTCTCTCTTTTTTTCTTCAAATAGCAATTATTTAGAATTAGTAACTGGCGCAGAACATATCCCCCTCCCCTATTTCCCTACATATCAGAAATAGGGAAGAGAGAGTGAGTTTCAGGTAGAGACAGGGAGTCGGTGAGAGACTGTGTCAGGGAGAGAGAGAGAGAGAGAGAGACAGTGCCAGGGAAAGAGAGATAGTGTCAGGGAAAGAGACAGTGTCAGAGAGGGAGAGTGTGTGTCAGGGAGAGAGAGACAGTGGGGGGTCATTCCAAGTTGATCGCTCGCTAGCTAGTTTTAGCAGCCGTGCAAACGCTATGCCGCCGCCCACTGGGGAGTGTATTTTAGTTTAGCAGAAGTGCGAACGCATGTGCAGCCGAGCTCTGCAAAAACAGTTTGTGCAGCTTCTGAGTAGCTCTGACCCTACTCAGCGCTTGCGATCACTTCAGTCTATTCGTGTCCGGATTTGATGTCATACACCCGCCCAGCGAACGTCCAGCCACGCCTGCGTTTTTTCAGACACGTCTGCGTTTTTGCAAACACTCCCTGAAAAAGGTCAGTTGACACCCAGAAACGCCCCCTTCCTGTCAATCTTCTTGCGGCCGTCAGTGCGACTGAAAACTTCGCTAGAACCTGTGCAAAACAACAAAGGCATTGCGGTGCATACGCATGGGCAGAAAAGCCGTTTTTTAGCCTGATCGCAGCGCTGCGAACAACGGCAGCTAACGATCAACTCGGAATGACCCCCAGTGTCAGAGAGAGTCAGGAAGAAAGTGAGGGAGGGACAGTGTCAGAAAGAGAAAGAGGCACAAGAGAGGGTGTTAGGGAGAGAGAGAGAGAGAGAGAGAGAGAGGGAGGAGGAGCGAGCAGGGTAGACACTACCGGACTACAGCACAGGACTGGGGGGCTGAAGCATAGACGAACAGACAGAGCACCATATAGGGCATGGACGGACAGATAGGGGCATAGACAGACGGATGGACGGGGGAGGCATAGACGGACAGATGAATGGATGGACAGAGCACCATAGATGGATAGACGGATGGGGGGTGTAGACGGATGGACAGAGCACCATATGGGGGCATAGATGGATGGGGGGTGTAGACGGATGGACAGAGCACCATATGGGGGCATAGATGACTAGACGGATGGGGGGTGTAGACGGACGGACAGAGCACCATATGGGTCATAGACGGACATGGGGGGCATAAACGGATGGACAGAGCACCATATAGGGGCACAGATGGATAGATGGAAAAGGTGGGCCCAGATGGACAGAGCACCCCATGGGGGCATAGATGAATAGAGGAACAGACGGACGGGGGTGCAGGCATAGATGGATAGATGGATGGTGGGGGGTGCATAAATGGACACAGTACTATATGGGGGCATGGATGGATAGATGGACATGGGGAATATAGACAAAGAACCATATGTGGCCATAGATGGATGATGGGCCGGGCATAGACAGACGGTGGGGTGGGGTGGGGGGTATAGATAGATGGACGTGGGGTGGCATAGACAGAACACCAGAGCATAGACAGACAGACAGACGGGACAGATGGTAGGGGAAAGGGGGGCTCACTGTCAGTGATTCTGTGTGCCACTGTCTAAACACGATCTGTCTGTCAGCTGCGCAGTGCGGTGGCTACTGCAGATACTGTATGCTTCTGGGTTCTCTCAAGCGGCGCCGGTCACACATTGAGGGTAGCTCTGCACCCTGCCTCCCACCCTCCCTTCCAGGAAGTAATCTGCTGGTCCCTGAATTCGATGCGTGGCAGTACTAATTTAAAAAAAAAATGTTGTTTTTTTTTCCAAAAGGGGTGCAGTGGGATTGCTTGCTGGCTGGGCACCATAGCAGTTGCATCCCCTGCACCTTCTGTAGTTATGCCACTGCATATCCATGTGCCACACATTGCTGCAGATTTTGTCACCTAAGGGAGGGGGTGCCACCACCTGGTTCTTCCTGATACTAGAGCCCTAAGTCAACTGTGATTACTTACTCAAGTATACGCTGATGAGCCATACCTTGGAGTCTTCTCTGAAACCCATTCCCCGATGGAGGTGTTCTCCTGGTCAGAGGCTTCACCTGGACTTGGTGACATCCGGACCGTACCCTGTTATCTCCGTACCCTGTTATCTCCCTTGTGCCGTCCACAGGTAGAAAAGGGGGTGTGGCCTAAGTTAAAGGGGCGTGTCCTCATTTACAATACTGCGTGCATCCCTCCAGCAGTGCTGCAACATCCCAGCGTCCCCGGAGATTGGGCTCCTCCTGTCACCACTGCTCCTGGTCTGTATTCCCCTGCTCCTCTTCTGCTGGTACTGGGTTGCACGCAGGGCTCTCTGCTGCCACTGCGCTGCTGTCCTCCTTCCCCTACCTCACACTGCCCCCTTGTGCATAACACCCCACAGGACAGTCAGCAGCACAACTGCCAGAAGGTGAGGGACGGGTGACAAATAGCGGCGGCTGCGGCTGGCTGGACCCGCGCTGCGGCCGCTGCAAAACCAGCTTAGCCAAACATAATAAAACAGATTCAATGGGAGCATGCCGCCCTCCAGTGGCCGGCGCCCGTAGGCAGCTGCCTAAAGCTGCCTAATGGTGGCGCCGGCCCTGCGCGAACCTTCTGAATCTCGTGCAGGAAGAGCCGAGACCTCTTCCTTTTTGGGAAGACCTGCTGCAGCAGGGGCCATTCGCCTATCAAGACTTACCGTGGCTACGTTTGACGGCATGGAGGTTGAACGCCTGATACTAGCTCGGAAGGGCATTCCGAAGAAGGTCATTCCTACCCTGATACAGGCTAGGAATGAGGTAACGTCTAAACATTACCATCGTATTTGGAAGAAATATGTCTCTTGGTGTGAGTCCAAGAAGTTTCCTGCGGTGGAGATTCAACTGGGATGTTTTCTCCTCTTCCTGCAAGCAGGTGTGAATATGGGCCTGAGGTTGGGATCTGTGAAGGTCCAGATTTCGGCTCTATCCATTTTCTTCCAGAAACAATTGGCTGCCCTCCCTGAGGTTCAGACCATTTTTGAAGGGAGTTCTGCACATCCAACCTCCCTTTGTACCGCCTATGGCGCCTTGGGACCTTAACGTGGTATTGCAGTTTCTCCAGTCGGACTGCTTTGAGCCTCTACAAGAGGTTGAGGTCAAATTTCTTACATGGAAGGCTGTCACGTTGTTGGCCTTAGCTTCTGCTAGACGTGTGTCAGAATTGGGGGCTTTGTCCTGTAAAAGCCCTTACTTGATCTTCCACGAAGACAGAGCTGAGCTCCGGACACGTCAGCAGTTTCTTCCAAAGGTTGTGTCAGCATTTCATATCAACCAACCTATTGTGGTGCCAGTGGCTACTGACTCCTCAGTTTCATCAAAGACTTTGGATGTTGTGAGGGCTTTGAAAATCTATGTGAAGAGGACTGCTCGTCACAGGAAATCGGACTCTTTGTTTGTTCTGTATGATCCCAAAAAAATTGGGTGTCCTGCTTCAAAGCAGACTATATCTCGCTGGATTAGGTTCACTATCCAGTATGCTTATTCTACATCAGGATTGCCGTGTCCTAAATCTGTTAAGGCCCAGTCTACTCGTAAGGTGGGGTCTTCCTGGGCGGCTGTCCGGGGTGTCTCAGCGTTACAACTTTGCAGAGCGGCAACTTGGTCTGGGTCAAACACGTTTGCAAAGTTCTACAAGTTCGATACTTTGGCCTCTGATGATCTGAAATTCAGTCAATCAGTTCTGCAGGAGCCTCCGCGCTCTCCCTCCCGATCTGGTAGCTTTGGTACATCCCCATGGTACTAATGTAGACCCCAGCATCCTCTAGGACGTAAGAGAAAATAGGATTTTGGTTACCTACCGGTAAATCCTTTTCTCGTAGTCCGTAGAGGATACTGGGCGCCCGCCCAGTGCTTCATTTTCCTGCAATCGTTATCTGGTTCAGTACAACTTTGTTTAGTTATGTACTGCATTGTTACTTGGTAAGTAATGTTTCAGCAGTTGCTGTGTTTTTCAAGCTAGTTAGTTGATGTGCCTTGTATGTGTGAGCTGGTATGAATCTCGCCACTATCTGTGTTAAATCCTTCTCTCGAAGATGTCCGTCTCCTCGGGCACAGTTTCTAGACTGAGTCTGGTAGAAGGGTCATAGAGTGAGGAGCCAGCCTACATTCTCAAACTCCTAAAGTGCCAATGGCTCCTGGTGGACCCGTCTATACCCCCATGGTACTAATGTGGACCCCAGCATCCTCTACGGACTACGAGAAAGGGATTTACCGGTAGGTAACCAAAATCCTATTTTCAGGCAGGTCTGGATGGCACCAGCCTGCCTGCTTCGTGGGACTTGGGGGTGGGGTGAGGGGGCGGCACAACCTCTTTAAGGGTTAATGGTCTTGTTCCCCACTGACAGGACACTAGCTCCTGAGGGAACTATTTGCAAGTCCCACCACGAGAAATGGAGTTGTATCTGCACACACACAATTTCTTGAATAAGAAACTTGGAACTAAAGCTCCAAAAATGACCCCTATTTAATTGCTGGTGTTTACCATTCTTTATGGGGGCGCTACCAACTACAGCTATGGTAAGTAAATGGAGAGAAAAAAGGAAGAGAAAGGCTGTATTGTCGATGCACAAGAGGAGGAGTGACCTAATTATCACATCCACCTATATATTCATATAATGTAACTTTTATTATTGTCAAATTAAAATAGTGTGACAATGACTAACACACAAACTATGAGTATAAGCGAAACATAGAGTTTAAAATTCTGACACATACAAGTACAATAAGAATAATAAATGTGATTAAAGATTAAAATGTGTGTCCGCGTGTTTATTCTTATGTCCGAATAAATGTAATATTGCTCTCAGTTTAAACCAGTATAATAATAATCGTCAGCAATTAGTCCCCTAATATGTCTTCTTGGCCACTTATTAATATATCAAGTGCCGTAATTGTCCCACTCTTACACTTGTATTTATTACTGACAGTATAATTCTAATAGCACTGATAATATGGTCTGCAATTATCCACACCGTGTATTTCATGTGTTATCAACAATATAGGTCTGTCTCCTTCACCAGTCTAAGTAGGGTTCTTTTGTGAGTTCTAATTAACTGTTAGGGTCTCCTGCTCTGTGCTGCCACGTCGTCATGGCAACCGGGAGACAAGTGCTAGCGGAGTAACCTGAGCGTAGCTGATACTCCGGTTCGGGTCTTTTGCTGTGCAGTGGTTACAGGCTCTGTGCACGGCAGGGGATCCGGTGCTGGTTTTTGTGCTCACAGTCTGTGAGGTCTGAGTGGGGCGTGGACAGCACCTGCTATATAAACCCTCTTCTCAGGTTAGGCAGATGCTGCTGAATCTTTGTTGGTTAGTCAGTTCCTGAAAGCTAGCTAGTACTGTGTAAACTTTGTATTTGTTCGTTGCTTACTGCAAATAGGCCTTGGGATTTGGTATTACACTCTGCCAATCCAGACCTAGCAGTAAGACTGGAGTCAGTCGTTTAACCTGCTGGGGTTCTTTTGCTACTCTGTGAACCTAGCAAGTTTGCGGCTGTATTCTCAAACTTGCCTGCCAAAATCCTTTCTCACTGTGCAAGGTGTTCAGGTGTCAGTTTAGTGGCAGTAAGCTGAACCAGTGCACTGCAAGTGAGGACTAGAATTGTGGAGACTCTCCTTGTGTCTATTATTCCATCTCTGACCAAGGAGTTTACTGCCACACCCGTTGGTAACCCTTTAGGGTTTTGCTGTTGCCCTTAGCAACAGCATTTCGGGTCCTCTACGTATTAAATCACTACATCTTGCTTCTTTCCATCTGAGCATTCCTAATACTAGGGAGACACCCAGTTTCTTAGCCTTTGGGCTTCTCTGTTCACTTTGTGTTTATTTTGTTACCCTATCACCTTCTGTGTATGTAATGTCATATTCCCCAGTCTGTCTGTGAGTTCATTTGTTTTGCATCCCTCACCGTTCAGACACCAGTACATTCCTGCTGGCACTGGTGTGCATAACATATTCAGCAGCCCAATACTCCTGTTGAAATTTTGTGGGAATATGGAGCATACCCCTCAAAATACTTTGCAACAGGTGGTCGATCAGGTGCAGGTCCTGACTCGACAATTTAATGATTTGTCCATTAAAATGCACACCTCGCAGGCCGCTGGCAGAGCTCCCGCAGCAGCAGTACCTTCAGGGGTTAAGGAGCCGAAAGTAAATCTCCCGGATCGTTTTTCTGGAGATCGCTCGCAGTTCTTTTGTTTCAAGGAGAGCTGCAAGCTATATTTCCAGCTTAGGCCTCAGTCTTCTGGGTCGGAGATTCAGCGGGTGGGCATAGTGATTTCCTTGCTACAAGGAGACCCACAGGTCTGGGCATATGGGTTGCAGCCTGACTGTCCGTCGCTTAAAAGTGTTGATGCTTTTTTTACGGCACTGGGCATGTTGTATGATGACCCTGACAAGACGGCCTCAGCCGAGGCTCAGATTTCGATCCTTAAGCAAGGGCGAAGGCCAGTTGAGGTTTATTGTACGGAGTTTCGGAGGTTGGCCCATGATACCCAGTGGAATGACCCAGCCCTGAGACACTAGTACCGAAGAGGTCTTTCTAACCAGTTAAAAGACCAACTGGTACAATATCCCTTGCCTGATAGCTTGGATCAGCTCATGCAGTTATCCATTCGGGTGGATAGACGGCTGAGAGAGCGCAGGCTTGAAAGGGAGACCGAGGTTTCCTTCTTTCCCAAGGGAACCTCAGACTCTGAGGAATTTTCCGAGGAGCCTATGCAGATTGGGGCTACCCGCCTCTCCTCGCGTGAGAAGACGCGGAGGAGACAGCAGGGGTTATGTTTGTACTGTGGGAATAAAGGTCATGTGGTAGTATCATGCCCAGAAAAGCCGGAAAACTTCAGGGCCTGAGGGTGATGGGAAATATCCTGTCAGGCCAGAAGTCAGAATTTCCCAAGAAGACTTTTATCATTCCGGTGACCTTGAAGATCCTCGGTCAAACTGTCAAGACTGAGGCCTTTGTGGACAGTGGGGCCGACGGGGTTTTTATGGACCGCCAATTCGCCCTGAAACACTCTGTTCCCTTAGTACCCTTGGCATTGGAAATTGAGATTTGTGGGTTAAACGGGGAACCATTTTCCCAGGGTAAAATTACCTCTTGCACTAGCCAGATTTCTTTGTCTCTTGGAGCCACACACTCTGAAAAATTGTCCTTTTATGTGACTGTCTGTACTTTTGCCCCATTGGTGTTGGGGTTACCCTAGTTAAGGGCCCACAATCCTCAATTTGACTGGGTCTCTGGGGAGATTCTTAGTTGGGGTACTGATTGTTTCAGGAGTTGCTTGAGCCTTCCAGTCAGGCTTTCGCAGCTAAGTTTGCCAGGATTGCCAGGATGTTATGCAGATTTTGCGGACGTGTTCTCCAAAAGAGTTGCAGAGGTACTACTTCCCCATCGCCCCTATGACTGTGCCATTGATTTGTTACCGAATGCTAAGCTTCCCAAGAGCAGGTTGTACTCCCTGTCACGTCCTGAGACTCAGGCTATGGCAGAGTACATTCAGGAGAACTTGGCTAAGGGATTTATCAGACCTTCACAGTCTCCAGTTGGGTCGGGGTTCTTCTTCGTGGGTAAAAAGGACGGTTCGTTGCGACCCTGCATCGACTTCAGGGAATTGAACCGTATCACGATTAAAAACTCATACCCACTGCCTCTCATTTCGGTCTTGTTTGACCAGCTTCGTACTGCCACCATTTTTTCTAAGATTGACCTACGCGGTGCGTACAATCTAATCCGAATAAGAGAGGGGGATGAATGGAAGACTGCCTTTAATACCCACTCAGGGCATTATGAATATTTGGTGATGCCTTTTGGGCTCTGTAATGCCCCGGCAGTCTTCCAGGACTTCATGAACGATGTGCTCAGGGAATATTTGGATAGATTCTTAGTTGTATACTTAGATGACATCCTAATCTTCTCCCATTCCCTGGAGGAACATCGGAAGCATGTACGCTTAGTCCTCCAGAAACTCCGAGACCACCGGCTTGGGGCGAAGCTGGAGAAGTGCGAATTTGAAGTTCAGCAAATCGCATTTCTAGGATATATTATCTCCCCAGAAGGTTTCCAAATGGAGGGTTCCAAGGTACAGGCAGTCCTGGATTGGGTGCAGCCCACTAGTTTGAAGGCACTTCAGCGTTTTCTGTGCTTTGCAAATTTTTATAGACGATTTATCGCTGGATTTTCGTCTATAGTGGCGCCCTTGGTGGCACTCACTAAGAAAGGGGCGGATGTTGCTCACTGGTCTTGTGAGGCCAAAGCGGCTTTTGCCCGTCTCAAAAGGGCATTTGTCTCGGCCAAGGTGCTGCGACACCCAGATCCAGAGCGTCCTTTTGTGGTGGAGGTGGATGCCTCTGAGATGGGTATTGGGGCAGTGCTCTCTCAGATGGGGGTGTCTGATAATCGCCTTCATCCCTGTGCTTACTTTTCCCGTAAATTTTCGCCTGCCGAGATGAATTATGACGTGGGTAACCGGGAATTGTTGGCTATTAAGGATGCATTCGAGGAGTGGAGACACTGGCTTGAGGGGGCTAAGTTTGTGGTCTCAATTCTCACCGACCATAAGAATTTGGCATATTTAGAGTCAGCGAAGCGCCTCAATGCCAGGCAGGCACGATGGGCTTTGTTTTTTGCTCGCTTTAATTTTTTGATAACATATCGCCCTGGGTCAAAAAACATCAAGGCTGATGCGCTCTCGCTGAGTTTTGCTCCAATCCAGGAGACCACCGAGGAGCCATTGCCCATTGTGTCCCCATCATGTATTAAAGTGGGCATTACCCAGGACCTCTTGTCATTAGTCCTTAGAGCACAGGAGCAGGCTCCTCCAGACCTTCCGGTAGGTCTTTTGTTTGTGTCTCCTAGGTTAAGACAGCGAGTGTTCCTGGAATTCCATGCCAAGAAGTCGGCAGGTCACCCGGGTATTGCCAGAACTCGGGAGTTGCTATCTAGGGCGGTGTGGTGGCCCTCGGTGGCTAGGGATGTGGATCAGTGGGTTCGGGCATGTGACATCTGTGCCCGAAATAAGACTCCTAGAGGGGTTCCTGTTGGCCCATTACATCCACTCTCTATTCCATCTAAGCCATGGACCCACATTTCAATGGATTTTGTGGTGGACTTGCCCAAATCCTCGGGGATGACAGCCATCTGGGTTGTCATTGACAGGTTTTCGAAGATGGCGCACTTCGTTCCATTGGTTGGGCTGCCATCGGCCAGACGCCTGTCTGAATTATTTATGCTGCATGTTGTGCGCCTCCACGGGTTGCCACTTGATGTGGTCTCTGACCGCGGATCCCAGTTTGTGGCCAAATTCTGGAGGGCATTTTGTTCCGATCTCCAGATTTCTGTCAGCTTGTCGTCAGGTTACCATCCGCAGTCTAATGGGCAGACTGAAAGGGTGAACCAGTCCTTGGAGCAGTTCCTCAGGTGTTATGTCTCCAAGTGTCAGACTGACTGGGTTGCTCATCTGTCCATGGCGGAGTTTGCCTATAACAACGCGGCTCACTCTGCTACAGGGATCTCTCCCTTCCTTTGTGTGTATGGGCATCATCCTAAGGCCAATTCTTTTGACCCCCTGGACTCCACGCCTGGTGATTCCTCTGTGGTTTCGGTCCTTAGAGGTATTTGGAGGAAAGTGAAGAAAGCCCTTGTGTCTGTGTCATTCGTGATCAAAAGGGTTTTTGATAAGCGGAAAAGACCCTGCAGCTTCAAATTAGGGGACTTCGTCTGGTTGTCTACCAAGAATTTGAAGTTGAGACAGCCATCTCATACGTTAGGCCCCCGGTTCATCGGTCCTTATAAAATCACTAGGGTTATCAATCCGGTGGCATTTCAGTTAGATCTACCCCGTTCTTTGGGTATCAATAAAACATTTCATTGTTCCCTTTTAAAACGGGCGATTAGTAATCCTTCTTCCAGTGGAAGACCTTCCCCTCTTCTGATACGTGGCCAGAGGGAGTTTGTTGTTGAAAGGATTCTTGACTCCAAGATGGTTCGGGGTCGGCTGTCATTTTTGGTGCACTGGAAGGGGTATGGCCTGGAGGAGCGGTCGTGGGTGCGCAGTTGTGATCTTCATGCCCCCAGACTGTTACGCTCTTTCTTCTCGCAGTTCCCCGATAAACCCGGTGGTAGGGGTTCTTTGACCCCTCGTCAGAGGGGGGTACTGTTAGGGTCTCCTGCTCTGTGATGCCACGTCGTCATGGCAACCGGGAGACAAGTGCTAGCGGAGTAACCTGAGCGTAGCTGATACTCCGGTTCGGGTCTTTTGCTGTGCAGTGGTTACAGGCTCTGTGCACGGCAGGGGATCTGGTGCTGGTTTTTGTGCTCACAGTCTGTGAGGTCTGAGTGGGGCGTGGACAGCACCTGCTATATAAACCCTCTTCTCAGGTTAGGCAGATGCTGCTGAATCTTTGTTGGTTAGTCAGTTCCTGAAAGCTAGCTAGTACTGTGTAAACTTTGTATTTGTTTGTTGCTTACTGCAAATAGGCCTTGGGATTTGGTATTACACTCTGCCAATCCAGACCTAGCAGTAAGACTGGAGTCAGTCGTTTTAACCTGCTGGGGTTCTTTTGCTACTCTGTGAACCTAGTAAGTTTGCGGCTGTATTCTCAGACTTGCCTGCCAAAATCCTTTCTCACTGTGCAAGGTGTTCAGGTGTCAGTTTAGTGGCAGTAAGCTGAACCAGTGCACTGCAAGTGAGGACTAGGATTGTGGAGACTCTCCTTGTGTCTATTATTCCATCTCTGACCAAGGAGTTTACTGCCACACCCGTTGGTAACCCTTTAGGGTTTTGCTGTTGCCCTTAGCAACAGCATTTCAGGTTCTCTACGTATTAAATCACTACATCTTGCTTCTTTCCATCTGAGCATTCCTAATACTAGGGAGACACCCAGTTTCTTAGCCGTTGGGCTTCTCTGTTCACTTTGTGTTTATTTTGTTACCCTATCACCTTCTGTGTATGTAATGTCATATTCCCCAGTCTGTCTGTGAGTTCATTTGTTTTGCATCCCTCACCGTTCAGACACCAGTACATTCCTGCTGGCACTGGTGTGCATAACATTAACCTACTTATATCCAAATATGTGGCACTAATCAGGGAGATGATGTCATTTACTGTATATATATATATATATATATATCATTTATTCAATATTTTATGCATCCTTCCTAAACGTCCTAAGGAGCGTTCTCATAGACCTGTTCTTTCCCTTATGTATCACAGTTGTGGTTAGTGCAGGTAGAGAGTGCAGATTTAATTCTTCTACCTGAAAGGTAGCACGTTCACTATACTGGTTAACAGAGGCGTCACCGGGTGTGGTGACATCCGGTGAGCTCCCCTGATCTCCTGCCGCGATCGCGGCAAAAAGGGGCGTGACCTTGTACTTAGAGGGCATGGCTTTGCGGGCATCCCGGAATCGTCACTCTGGGGGCGTGCCTAGCATCTCCGGAGATGCTGAGCTTCCCCCAGAGCCAGTCTCCGTCCGCTGTCGGCTCCTCTTCTGTGACAGGAGCCGGGTGCTGTAGGAGACTTTCTCACTGCAGCACCTGGTTCCTGTCAGTGCGGAGGAGCTGACATTTGGTGTCACCCTCCTCCAGGCGTCACACCCGGGTGCGGGCCGCACCCCCCGCACCCGCCTTGTGACGCCACTGCTGGTTAATACCAGTGTACTGATTATGGCTATAGACAGTGCTAATAGATCATATTAGTGTATCTCAAAATAGTACTCATTTGGGGTAATTCCAAGTTGATCGCAGCAGGAATTTTGTTAGCAGTTGGGCAAAACCATGTGCACTGCAGGGGAGGCAGATATAACATGTGCAGAGAAAGTTAGATTTGGGTTAGTGTGTTCAATCTGCAATCTAAATTAGAGTGTAAAAATAAAGCAGCCAGTATTTACCCTGCACAGAAACAAAATAACCCACCCAAATCTAACTCTCTCTGCACATGTTATATCTGCCTCCCCTGCAGTGCACATGGTTTTGCCCAACTGCTAACAAATTCCTGCTGCGATCAACTTGGAATTACCCCCTTTGTGCGTATGGCTTTTGTGAGACTCCCTGCAGACATGTAGAGAATCTGTCAAATTTCATGCCATTTTGGATAGTAATAATCGCCAACTTAATTTGGCTGATGATAAATACAGCATAAGTGGTTAATTAGATTAAATGTAAATGACCCTTGAGGTCCAGTTTGTAGTATATGATAGAAGAATGAAGAATAAATATCTCCCTTACTCCTCAGTATCAATGTTTTAAATATCTAGCTGTTTGCTATATTCATTAACTATTCACAGTATTAGTATCCCTGAAGGGAAAAGCACCTTCAATAATAGGGATTAAATATTTCTAGGCTGGGAAAAAGGAGTGCGTCACCCTTTAATTTTAGGTGACCAAACGAATGCAGACTGTAAATTATTTTTATACGCCACTGGCTTTATTGCCACCGCTAGAAATATAAATATGATGATTTGTCTATACTGAGGATTCTCAATGGTAACAATTCAAGTGCATATTCTCAGGTATTTATGTATAATATCAGTGTATATGCTGTGTAGCTGCACAAGTTGATACTGAAACACTTATTCTGTTTGTATTTATTAAATTGTATCATAAATGTCTCTACATAACTATCAAGTGGCTCTGAGGGTTAGATATGAAAGATTGTTGCATTTCTGTCTATTGGTTTAAACCACAGAAGCCTCATATCACTGCTTAATCACTAACATAGATGCACAGCACGCCTCTGCTGGATTCACACGGCTACTATGCCTCTATTATGTAGTATCAGGGGTGGTATTCATGTGACCGCCGGTCAGCTGACCGACAGTCACATGACCTCCTCCACGAGCCCGACAGCTCACTATCCCGATGGTCGGCATTCCGACCAACAGGGACTACAAACTTAAAAGGCATCTGACTCCATTTTAATCACTAAAATTACCTCAGCCAGTATAAAAAAGTGGGAAGACAACGCGCCATTGAAGGGGCGGGGCTTCACTATGAGTGGATCCAGCAGCTCAGCAGCGCCATTTTCCCTCTGCAGTGGACACAGACGCTGACTGAGAGGGATGCGCAGCTTCTCCGGAGAGACTCCAGATTACCTCAGCAGTACCAGGGGGTCATAGCAGGGGGTGGGGGGAGTGCTTACTAGTGTACTAAGTCAAATAAACAAAGAGAAAGGGGGGTGCAAATCCCCACCCCCAAATTCCCTTCCGCACACTGAAAATTACCTGTAACCATCCCTGAATCTATCGGGTAATAAAATTCAGAGAATTCGTCACAAATGTTTGCAAACACATGTTTAGCTGCTGGCCACTTCACGGCTTCTCTGATACAGCAGTCCTAACTACTTGATAGCAGTGCCCACATTGGGCCATGTAATTTGTCACAGTACGCCTCATAATAAAGGCCATTACTAAAACAGTTCCAGACTGAGAGCTAACTTACCAGGGAGCCACCCCCAGGATCTCCCATTGGCACTACAAGGAACAGCATGCCTTCCAAATGCTGCTCCCATTCAATGCCTCATGCACACAAGCAGACAAACAATTTGGAAGCTGCTCAATCATACCTGGAGATAATTATATATCAGGTGCTGGAAGGGGTCACAGACAAACAAACAAAGAGGAAGGGGGGTGCAAATCCCCACCCCCAAATTCCCTTCCGCACACTGAAAATTACCTGTAACCATCCCTGAATCTATCTGGTAATAAAATTCAGAGAATTCGTCACAAATGTTTGCAAACACATGTTTAGCTGCTGGCCACTTCACGGCTTCTCTGATACAGCAGTCCTAACTACTAACTAGCAGCATTTGGAAGGCATGCTGTTCCTTGTAGTGCCAATTGGAGATCCTGGGGGTGGCTCCCTGGTAAGTTAGCTCTCAGTCTGGAACTGTTTTAGTAATGGCCTTTATTATGAGGCGTGCTGTGACAAATTACATGGCCCAATGTGGGCACTGCTATCAAGTAGTTAGGACTGCTGTATCAGAGAAGCCGTGAAGTGGCCAGCAGCTAAACATGTGTTTGCAAACATTTGTGACTAATTCTCTGAATTTTATTACCAGATAGATTCAGGGATGGTTACAGGTAATTTTCAGTGTGCGGAAGGGAATTTGGGGGTGGGGATTTGCACCCCCCTTCCTCTTTGTTTGTTGTTGTTTGTTTCAAGAAACATAGCTATAAGGGATCAACCAAAACATTTAATTTTAGAAGGGCTAACTGCAGTAAGCTAAGATGTGCACTAAAGGACACTGGGAGTAATTCAGAGTTGATTGCAGCAGCAAATTTGTTAGTAGTTGGGCAAAACCATGTGCACTGCAGGTGTGGCAGATATAACATGTGCAGAGAGAGTTAGATTTGAGTGGGTTATTTTGTTTCTGTGCACGGTAAGTATTGGCTGCTTTATTTTTACACTGCAATTTAGATTTCAAATTGAACACACCTCACCCAAATCTAACTCTCTCTGCACATGTTATATCTGCCCCCCCCCCCCCCCCCTGCAGTGCACATGGTTTTGCTCAACTGCTAACAAATTTGCTGCTGTGATCAACTCTGAATTAGGCCCACTGACTGGGAGGATTTAGTTTCATTCGCAAATTCATTCCAGTGGTGTGCGGTGAGGTCAGTGTCTGGTGAGGCGTTACAGCAGTGACGTGCGGTGAGGTCATTGGCTGGGGAGGCACTGAGATAGATATATATATATATATATATATATATAGTGGTCGAACTGGAAATTTTGAAGTGACGGTATGCAAAAGTCAAGGATGCAATTATTTCGGCGCGTGCGCTCCAGAAAAGTGGACGTGGTCACCCAATAGGGGGCGTGTGCAGTGTAGTAGAACCCCTTATACTATCTAGTACTGGTGCCCCTTTCACCTTATAGCACACAGTACGAGCTGAAATTCACATTATAGCACACGGTACAAGCCAAAATTCACATTGTAGCACATTGAATGAGCCGAAATTCACATTGTAGCGCGCTGAATGAGCCGAAAGTCACATTGTAGCACACTGAATGAGCCGACATTAACATTGTAGCACACTGAATGAGCCGAAATTCACATTGTAGCACACTGAATGAGCCGAAATTCACATTGTAGCACACTGAATGAGCCGAAATTCACATTGTAGCACACTGAATGAGCAGACAGTCACATTGTAGCACACTGAATGAGCCGAAATTCACATTGTAGCACACTGAATGAGTGAAATTCACATTGTAGCACACTGAATGAGCCGACATTCACATTGTAGCACACTGAATGAGCCGACAGTCACATTGTAGCGCACTGAATGAGCCGACATTCACATTGTAGCACACTGAATGAGCCGACAGTCACATTGTAGCACACTGAATGAGCCGAAATTCACATTGTAGCACACTGAATGAGCCGACAGTCACACTGTAGCACACTGAATGAGCCGACATTCACATTGTAGCACACTGAATGAGCCGAAATTTACATTGTAGCACACTGAATGAGCCGACAGTCACACTGTAGCACACTGAATGAGCCGACAGTCACACTGTAGCACACTGAATGAGCCGACATTAACACTGTAGCACACTGAATGAGCCGACATTAACATTGTAGAACAATGAATGAGCCGAAATTCACATAGTAGCACACTGAATGAGCCGAAATTGTGACAGCAGAGACAGGGAGAGAGTGACGGCAGGGAGAGAGAGAGTGACGGCAGGGAGAGAGAGAGTGACGGCAGGGAGAGAGAGAGTGACGGCAGGGAGAGACAGAGAGTGTGACGACAGTGACAGCAGGTAGAGAGAGTGACAGTAGAGACAGGGACAGTAACGACAGGGAGAGAGGGTGACAGCAGGGGAACATTACCTGAATGTGGTCGGCGGAGGCACCCATGGGCAGCGGCGGTGATAAGGAGTCCTTTGGTGCGATGAGGTCCTTCTAACCGCCATTTGTTGCGGGTGAGCAGCTGGTGGCTGGCGGCGGTGAGCGGCGGGCGGCTGGCGGCGGTGAGCAGCATGCCAGGGGCGTAAGTTAATACCAGACGCCCGTAGGTAAAAAAGATCATATTGCCCCGCCCACTCAGCCCAGTTCAGGTATACACACAAAGCCACATATACACGCATACAAACACATATATAAAAATACACACCCCGCCACATTTACAAACAGGCACACACACATATTATACCACTTATACACAAATAGCCACACATATAGCCACATATCTACATGCTCATAGTCACACACACGCAGCCACATTTACACACACACACGTCCCCACACTGACACTCTCCTCCATTAGTTCCAGACTGAGCTGTCAGTGGGGCAGGAGCCGGGCTGGCGGCGGCTGTGAGCCGCGCCCTTTCATGCGGGAGCCGGGCGGTTATGAGCGGTCAGTGGGGCGGGGGGCCGGAGCAGGGCTGGCGGCGGCGGGCGGCTGGACGGCTGTGAGCCGCGGATCTTCATGCGGGAGCCGGGCAGTTTTGACATATCAGTGGGGCGGGGGACGGGAGCCGGGCTGGCGGCGGCGGGCGGCTGGACGGCTGTGAGCCGCGGATCTTCATGCGGGAGCCGGGCAGTTTTGACCTATCAGTGGGGCGGGGGGCGGGAGCCGGGCTGGCGGCGGCGGGCGGCTGGACGGCTTTGTATTATCTTAATAATTAATCACAGGGGAGGCACTGCCTCCCCTGACTGCACGTCCCTGCGTTACAGCCATAATGTCCACTGAATCCTGCCGATGACCCCTACCGCCACCGAGCCAATGCCCGCAATTGCCTCTGAGCCGATGCCCGCTGCCACGCCAATGGCTTACAAACTCGCCCACCATCAACTGACCCAGCCCTCCGCCACTAATTTGCATCTCAGTCCGATGCCGCCAATGCCCGCTGCCTGCCTGCTCGTCATACTTGTTGTATATTGTACATTTTTACAGAAAAAAAAATAAGAATTTACTTACCGATAATTCTATTTCTCGTAGTCCGTAGTGGATGCTGGGGACTCCGTAAGGACCATGGGGAATAGCGGCTCCGCAGGAGACTGGGCACAAAAGTAAAGCTTTAGAACTACCTGGTGTGCACTGGCTCCTCTCCCCATGACCCTCCTCCAAGCCTCAGTTAGGATACTGTGCCCGGACGAGCGTACACAATAAGGAAGGATTTTGAATCCCGGGTAAGACTCATACCAGCCACACCAATCACACCATATAACTTGTGATCTAAACCCAGTTAACAGCATGATAACAGAGGAGCCTCTAGAAAAGATGGCTCACTACAGCAATAACCCGATTTTTTGGTAACAATAACTATGTACCAGTATTGCAGACAATCCGCACTTGGGATGGGCGCCCAGCATCCACTACGGACTACGAGAAATAGAATTATCGGTAAGTAAATTCTTATTTTCTCTGACGTCCTAGTGGATGCTGGGGACTCCGTAAGGACCATGGGGATTATACCAAAGCTCCCAAACGGGCGGGAGAGTGCGGATGACTCTGCAGCACCAATTGAGAGAACTCCAGGTCCTCCTCAGCCAGGGCATCAAATTTGTAGAATTTTACAAACGTATTTGCTCCTGACCAAGTAGCTGCTCGGCAAAGTTGTAAAGCCGAGACCCCTCGGGCAGCCGCCCAAGATGAGCCCACCTTCCTTGTGGAATGGGCTTTTACAGATTTTGGCTGTGGCAGGCCTGCCACAGAATGTGCAAGCTGAATTGTACTACAAATCCAACGAGCAATAGTCTGCTTAGAAGCAGGAGCACCCAGCTTGTTGGGTGCATACAGAATAAACAACGAGTCAGATTTTCTGACTCCAGCCATCCTGGAAACCTATATTTCCAGGGCCCTGACCACGTCTAGCAACTTGGAGTCCTCCAAGTCCCTAGTAGCCGCAGGCACCACAAAAGGTTGATTCAGGTGAAACGCTGAAAACCACCTTAGGGAGAAACTGAGGACAAGTCCTCAATTCCGCCCTGTCCGAATGGAAAATCAGATGAGGGCTTTTACAGGATAAAGCCGCCAATTCTGACACGCACCTGGCCCAGGCCAGGGCCAACAGCATGACCACTTTCCAT
Source organism: Pseudophryne corroboree (assembly GCF_028390025.1). Taxonomy (NCBI): domain Eukaryota; kingdom Metazoa; phylum Chordata; class Amphibia; order Anura; family Myobatrachidae; genus Pseudophryne; species Pseudophryne corroboree. The sequence goes on from NC_086449.1 coordinate 373,836,845, forward strand.
GTGAGATATTTTAACTCCACATATTTAAGTGGTTCAAACCAATGTGACTTTTGGAACCCAAAAACTACATTTAGAGCCCAAGGTGCCACTGGAGGCACAAAAGGAGGCTGTATATACAGTACCCCTTTCACAAACGTCTGAACTTCAGGGACTGAAGCTAGTTCTTTTTGGAAGAAAATTGACAGGGCCGAAATTTGAACCTTAATGGACCCCCATTTCAGGCCCATAGACACTCCTGTTTGCAGGAAATGTAGGAATCGACCTAGTTGAAAATTCCTCCGTCGGGGCCTTACTGGCCTCGCACCACGCAACATATTTTCGCCAAATGCGGTGATAATGTTTTGCGGTTATATCTTTCCTGGCTTTGATCAGGATAGGAATGACTTCATCCGGAATGCCTTTCTCCTTCAGGATCCGGCGTTCAACCGCCATGCCGTCAAACGCAGCCGCGGTAAGTCTTGGAACAGACAGGGTCCTTGCTGGAGCAGGTCCCTTCTTAGAGGTAGAGGCCACGGATCCTCCGTGAGCATCTCTTGAAGTTCCGGTTACCAAGTCCTTCTTGGCCAATCCGGAGCCACGAATATAGTGCTTACTCCTCTCCATCTTATAATTCTCAGTACCTTGGGTATGAGAGGCAGAGGAGGGAACACATACACTGACTGGTACACCCACTGTGTTACCAGAGCATCTATCGAGTTTTATAAACATGTGGAAGACTTCTGGGTGAAGTCCCCACTCTCCCGGGTGGAGGTCGTGTCTGCTGAGGAAGTCTGCTTCCCAGTTGTCCACTCCCGGAATGAATACTGCTGACAGTGCTATCTCATGATTTTCCGCCCAGCGAAGAATCCTTGCAGCTTCTGCCATTGCCCTCCTGCTTCTTGTGTCACCCTGTCTGTTTACGTGGGTGACTGCCGTGATGTTGTCCGAATGGATCAACTCCGGGTGACCTTGAAGCAGAGGTCTTGCTGAGCTTAGAGCATTGTAAATGGCCCTTAGCTTCAGGATATTTATGTGAAGTGATGTCTCCAGGCTTGACCATAAGCTCTGGAAATTCCTTCCCTGTGTGACTGCTCCCCAGCCTCGCAGGCTGGCATCCGTGGTCACCAGGACCCAGTCCTGAATGTCGAATCTGCGGCCCTCTAGAAGATGAGCACTCTGCAACCACCACAGGAGAGACACCCTTGTGCTTGGTGACAGGGTTATCCGCTGATGCATCTGAAGATGCGACCCGGACCATTTGTCCAGCAGGTCCCACTGGAAAGTTCTTGCGTGGAATCTGCCGAATGGGATTGCTTCGTAGGAAGCCACCATTTTTCCCAGAACCCTTTCATTGATGTACTGAGACTTGGCTCGGTTATAGGAGGTTCCCGACTAGCTCGGATAACTCCCTGACTTTCTCCTCCGGGAGAAACACCTTTTTCTGGACTGTGTCCAGGATCATCCCTAGGAACAGAAGACGAGTCGTCGGAATCAGCTGCGATTTTGGAATATTGAGAATCCAATCGTGCTGCCGCAACACTACCTGAGATAGTGCTACACCGACCTCCAACTGTTCCCTGGATCTTACCCTTATCAGGGAATCGTCCAAGTAAGGGATAACTAAAATTCCCTTCCTTCGAAGGAGTATCATCATTTCGGCCATTACCTTGGTAAAGACCCGGGGTGCCGTGGACCATCCATACGGCAGCGTCTGAAACTGATAGTGACAGTTCTGTACCATAAACCTGAGGTACCCTTGGTGAGAAGGGTAAATTGGGACATGAAGGTAAGCATCCTTGATGTCCCGAGACATCATGTAGTCCCCTTCTTCCAGGTTCGCAATCACTGCTCTGAGTGACTCAATCTTGAATTTGAACCTCTGTATGTAAGTGTTCAAGATTTTAGATTTAGAATCTGTCTCACCGAGCCGTCCGGCTTCGGTACCACAACAGTGTGGAATAATACCCCGTTCCCTGTTGCAGGAGGGGTACCTTGATTATCACCTGCTGGGAATACAGCTTGTGAATGGCTTCCAAAACTGCCTCCCTGTCAGAAGGAGACATCGGTAAAGCCGACTTTAGGAAACGGCGAGGGGGAGACGTCTCGAATTCCAATTTGTACCCCTGAGATATCACCTGAAGGATCCAGGGGTCTACTTGCGAGTGAGCCCACTGCGCGCTGAAATTCATTGAGACGAGCCCCCACCGTGCCTGATTCTGCTTGTAAAGCCCCAGCGTCATACTGAAGGCTTGGCAGAGGCGGGAGAGGGCTTCTGTTCCTGGGAACTGGCTGATTTCTGCAGCCTTTTTCCTCTCCCTCTGTCACGGGGCAGAAATGAGGAACCTTTTGCCCGCTTGCCCGCGAAAAGACTGCGCCTGATAATACGGCGTCTTCTTATGTTGAGAGGCGACCTGGGGTACAAACATGGATTTCCCAGCTGTTGCCGTGGCCACCAGGTCTGAAAGACCGACCCCAAATAACTCCTCCCCTTAATAAGGCAATACTTCCAAATGCCGTTTGGAATCCGCATCACCTGACCACTGTCGTGTCCATAACCCTCTACTGGCAGAAATGGACAACGCACTTAGACTTGATGCCAGTCGGCAAATATTCCGCTGTGCATCACGCATATATAGAAATGCATCTTTTAAATGCTCTATAGGCAATAATATACTGTCCCTATCTAGGGTATCAATATTTTCAGTCAGGGAATCCGACCACGCCAACCCAGCACTGCACATCCAGGCTGAGGCGATTGCTGGTCGCAGTATAACACCAGTATGTGTGTAAATACATTTTAGGAATACCCTCCTGCTTTCTATCAGCAGGATCCTTAAGGGCGGCCATCTCAGGAGAGGGTAGAGCCCTTGTTCTTACAAGCGTGTGAGCGCTTTATCCACCCTAGGGGGTGTTTCCCAACGCACCCTAACCTCTGGCGGGAAAGGATATAATGCCAATAACATTTTAGAAATTATCAGTTGTTATCGGGGGAAACCCACGCATCATCACACACCTCATTTAATTTCTCAGATTCAGGAAAACTACAGGTAGTTTTTCCTCACCGAACATAATACCCCTTTTTGGTGGTACTCGTATTATCAGAAATGTGTAAAACATTTTTCATTGCCTCAATCATGTAACGTGTGGCCCTACTGGAAGTCACATTTGTCTCTTCACCGTCGACACTGGAGTCAGTATCCGTGTCGGCGTCTATATCTGCCATCTGAGGTAACAGGCGCTTTAGAGCCCCTGACGGCCTATGAGACGTCTGGACAGGCACAAGCTGAGTAGCCGGCTGTCTCATGTCAACCACTGTCTTTTATACAGAGCTGACACTGTCACGTAATTCCTTCCAACAGTTCATCCACTCAGGTGTCGACCCCCTAGGGGGTGACATCACTATTACAGGCAATCTGCTCCGTCTCCACATCATTTTTCTCCTCATACATGTCGACACAAACGTACCGACACACAGCACACACACAGGGAATGCTCTGATAGAGGACAGGACCCCACTAGCCCTTTGGGGAGACAGAGGGAGAGTTTGCCAGCACACACCAGAGCGCTATATATATATACAGGGATAACCTTATATAAGTGTTTTTCCCCTTATAGCTGCTGTATTTTTAATACTGCGCGTAATTAGTGCCCCCCTCTCTTTTTTAACCCTTTCTGTAGTGTAGTGACTGCAGGGGAGAGCCAGGGAGCTTCCCTCCAACGGAGCTGTGAGGGAAAATGGCGCCAGTGTGCTGAGGAGATAGGCTCCGCCCCCTTCTCGGCGGCCTTATCTCCCGTTTTTCTGTGTATTCTGGCAGGGGTTAAATTCATCCATATAGCCCAGGAGCTATATGTGATGCATTTTTTGCCATCCAAGGTGTTTTTATTGCGTCTCAGGGCGCCCCCCCCCCAGCGCCCTGCACCCTCAGTGACCGGAGTGTGAAGTGTGCTGAGAGCAATGGCGCACAGCTGCAGTGCTGTGCGCTACCTTGTTGAAGACAGGACGTCTTCTGCCGCCGATTTTCCGGACCTCTTCTGTCTTCTGGCTCTGTAAGGGGGCCGGTGGCGCGGCTCTGGGACCTATCCATGGCTGGGCCTGTGATCGGTCCCTCTGGAGCTAATGTCCAGTAGCCTAAGAAGCCCAATCCACTCTGCACGCAGGTGAGTTCGCTTCTTCTCCCCTTAGTCCCTCGATGCAGTGAGCCTGTTGCCAGCAGGTCTCACTGAACATAAAAAACCTAAAACTAAACTTTTCACTAAGCAGCTCAGGAGAGCCACCTAGTGTGCACCCTTCTTGTTCGGGCACAAAAATCTAACTGAGGCTTGGAGGAGGGTCATGGGGGGAGGAGCCAGTGCACACCAGGTAGTTCTAAAGCTTTACTTTTGTGCCCAGTCTCCTGCGGAGCCGCTATTCCCCATGGTCCTTACGGAGTCCCCAGCATCCACTAGGACGTCAGAGAAATAATAATTAGTGTTTGGGACTGGGAAGGGAGTGGGAGGAGGACATGAATACAATTTTGTTGTCCAGGGCTTCCATTAACTTAATGGAGAAGGGTCTGAATGGGTTAAAAAATGTAAAAAAAAATGCGCGAGGTCCCCCCTCCTAAGTATAACCAGCCTCTGGCTCTTTGAGCCGGACCTGGTTGTTTAAATACTGGGATAAAAATTGGACAGGGCTTCCCCGTATTTAGACAACCAGCACCGAGTTCTTAGTCCGGTTCTGGTTCCAAAAATATGGGGGACAAAAGATATAGGGGTCCCCCATATTTTTAAAACCAGCACCGGGCTCCACTAGCCAGGGACATAATGCCACAGCCAGGGGACACAGTTATGTAGGTCCCTGTGGCAGTGGCATTAACCCCCCAACTAGTCACCCCTGGACAGGGTTCCCTGGAGCAGTGGGGACCCCTTAAATCAAGGGGTCACCCCCCTCCAGGCACCCAAGGGCCAGGGTGAAGCCCGAGGCTGTCCCCAGCACCCCGTGGGCGGTGGGTGCCGGGCAGATAGCCATAGATGTAAAAAAAAGAATATTTTTGTTGTTGTGGAACTACAAGGCCCAGCCAGCCTACCCCGCTTGCTGGCACTTGGAGAACCTCAAGTACCAGCATGCGGGGAAATAACGGGCCCGCTGGTACCTGTAGTTCTACAACAACAACAAAAAACAAATAAAAACACAACACACACCGTTAAAGTAAAAATTTATTAAAACACACTCACACATACTTACCTACATCCCACGCCAGCCATGTCCACTTGTCCATGTAGAATCCAATAGGGGTACCTGTAAAAATGAGAGACAGATTACTTACCTACATACCATGCCGATCACGTCCACTTGTCCAGTAGAATCCAATAGGGGTACCTGTAAAAATGAGAGACAGATTACTTACCTACATACCACGCCGGTCACGTCCACTTGTCCATGTAGAATCCAATAGGGGTACCTGTAAAAATGAGAGACAGATTACTTAACTACATACCACGCCGATCACGTCCACTTGTCCAGTAGAATCCAATAGGGTAGGGGTACCTGTAAAAATGAACATTATACTTACAAACTGAGAGAGAGAGTGTGTGAGGGCGGGATGTACTAAGCAGTAATATAGCGGTAAAACCTGTTACCGGCCCGATGTCTTTTCCCCGTATGTTCTATTAATCCTCAGCCTACTGCGCTGTCAGATGCTTCCGCATCTCCTGTTCCACGTGACTTCTTCGTCACGGTACCTGCTCTCATAGGTAGCCTATTGTTCCACCACGGGCACTGTATGTACGAACGTACAGGACCCATCACCTCCAGGCATATGTGCCATTGTTTAATGATCGGAGGTGATGGGTCCCATACGTTCGTACATACGGTGCCCGCGGTGGATCAATAGGCTGCCTATGAGAGCAGGTATCATGCAGAAGAAGTCACGTGTAACAGGAGATGCGGAAGCAACTGACAGCGTGGCAGGCTGAGGGTTAATTGAACATACAGGGAAAAGATATTGAGCTGGTAACAGGTTTTACCGCTATATTACTGCTTAGTACATCCCGCCCTCTCTCTCTCTCTCTCTCTCGAAGTTTGTAAGTATAATACAAACAAGGTGGAAGAAATCCTACCGCGCCCTCTGGATTGCTGCAATGGGTATGTAGAAGGAGATGTCACACAATCTCCAATGAAATATGAACAAGAAGAAAGGTTACTACCACCTTTTTGCGCTATCCAACACAATACAATACATGAGGTAGGAATGGAATAATTTTCCAAAAACTGTGATATCACAAATGGTAAACAGAATAGTATTCCCAATCAAATATTTCAGATCAGATATTTCAAAAGTTCTGATATATATATAGTTCGATATGATGAAAGGTCGAGTGGAGTATTCTTGAAAACAAAGAAGGGATTTCCACGGGGTACACACCGTACTCACGTGGATGCAGGCTGTTCAATGCTCATAAAGGTTTCTTTCTCCGGTTGGGACTTTTGTTTAATGGATGTCCTTTGGATGGAACCTCTTCATGTCAGTGTTCGATCTCCCATATGAACCCGGAAATATAAACAGTAGAGACACCAATAGTGTAATAGGTTTCAGCCAGTGTGTGGGAAATGAGTTATGACGATAACTGGAGACTATAAGGACAATTGGAAGGTTCCCAAACGTACCCAACGTACATAGGTACATATATGGATCCCCACATAAAGGTATCTTTTAACAGGTGAAGAAGATAAAGAGAGCGTGGAGAATATCTCTTAGTGGAGCGTACCCGACTCACGTTTGAAGATACTTATGGCACAGACTATGTATGATTTTAATAATTAATCACAGGGGACGCACTGCCTCCCCGCGCGGTAGGATTTCTTCCACCTTGTTTGTATCCCACATATTTAGAGTCACTCCAGGATCCAATCCACTGCTGCCCATAACACTCTATAATGTTTGCCCACAGAGATGTGAGGAAAGAAAGGTTTGAGGAAATATTTTCAGAGAGATGCCATTCCACAGATATCCTAGATGAAGATTTAGAAGACATCATGTCCAAACTAGAAAATGCCTAGAAAATGCCTTGCTAAAAGAGGGTAGGATATGGTGGGAGATTTTATCATTAGAGAGATATATTGCAGAAGATATCATCCCGCGAGGTTTAAGAATAGATAAATTACCTTCTTTCACGAATAAATCCCAAACCTTTGAAAAAGAGTGGCTACGCATTATCGACCCCTGTTCCATTTCTCTTATGACGCTTATTGTGAGGGAAAGGGGAAAGGAGCTCAAAGATCTGGAAACAGAAATAGAATCCCTGAAAGTTACAGTAGAACCCTTCAAAGACTCACAAGACTTTAAAGATATAGAAAGGGGGATTATAGAGAAGGTGGCGCACAACGAAAAAGAGCTCATGCAAAAAAAGAAGAAAAAATACACACGGGATTTGATGGATTTTAAGGAAGGTAAACAGCACCTTATTACAAGAAAAGAAAGGAATTTCTTCAAGCCTAAAACCCAGGATTTGGATGCCAACCACACCAAATTTCGAGATCTGAGAAGGAGAACTTACCATCAGAGGACAGGAAATTCATGGAGGAGTCCACCTCGAGGAAATGGTTATGAATATGGTACCAACAGAGAACGAAGAATTCCGTATTGGAGGGATTCATGGAAACAGAATACTGGAAGAAATAGATACACTGAAAGAAATTATTCCCCAGTTCGGAGGAGGGATTCTTATCGAAGACATTCACCTAGAATCACCACTCCAGGTAAAAGAAGAAACTACAGACCACAAAATAGGAGTAAGACCCCTACCCGGAAACCAGAGAGATCAGTACCGCGGAAAGAACAACAGGAAAATGAGGACGTTTTTTTAGACCAGGACAGACCACGTTGAGGAAGAAGGTAAAAAGGAAGAATGACCATCATAAACGGGGAACACGGGGATCCAATTCACGGAAAATTCACCGTAGAATTTATCAAACAAGGAAAAGAAGAGAAAAACGGAATAGAATAACTCTACAAAAAGAAAATATCGACCCTAAGTTTTCAGTGGAGGAAGATCATATGGAATACACAAAAATCTTCAATCTAAGTCATCATGTATTGACAGATGATGAAGAAAGTGTGCTAAATAAAGGATTAAAATATGCACCTTCCTGCCAGATGGACCGCTTTGGAGCATATGTGGACCTCCAAAAGTTCATCAGGAAGCTCACATTGAAAAAATTCTTCCATTATCAACCTATAACCACTGAACTAGAGAATAACTCCACCATTCAATTCAAACCCAAGTCGGTGTTCTATCCAGCACATAAGAAAGGCTGCTTCATTGAAACCTTCGAAAAAATCGTTAAGGATGAAATCGAAAACACACCGTTCAGAGATATACAGAAATATAACCTTAATCGTAAAGAAAGAGAAGCTTTAAAGGATTTACGGAACAATTACCTTATCGTCATAAAACCGGCGGATAAGGGAGGATCTGTGGTAATACAAAATGTAGAGGATTATAAAACCGAAATCGAGAGACAACTGAATGATTGTAGGACATATAAAAAACTGCGAGGGAACCCCACAGAAGGGGTGAGAAAGAAACTTACCCATCTACTTGAAAAATCTGAACGAAAAAAAGTAATAACAGAAAACAAACGGAAATATATGGACATTGCACATCCATCGATTCCAGTTATGTATACCCTCCCCAAAATTCACAAAGATGAGGAACACCCACCAGGGAGACCCATAATTGCCGGTACGGAGTCCATCACCTCTAACCTGTCGCAATATATTGACCATTTGTTACAACCTCTTGTTCAAAAAACGAAATCTTATCTCAAAGATTCTACTTCAGTAATACAACAACTAAACATGGTACAATGGGAGACAGACTTCATCCTAGTAACCACAGATGTCACCTCATTATACACAGTCATTGATCACAAACATGGTGTCGAAGCAACCTCCTATTTCTTAAACCAAGAGAACCTCAATGAAGATTTAAAAACATTCATCACCGATGGTATTGAATTAATACTCACGAATAACTATTTCAATTTTGATGATACGTTCTACTTACAACTACACGGGACAGCCATGGGTACCAGGTTTGCCCCTAGTTACACCAACTTGTTCATGGCCCACTGGGAAGAAAATTCTGTCCATGGGGGCCATGACATGGGGGCAAGCCTGGTACTATGGGTCAGATATATTGACGATGTCTTATTTATCTGGAGAGGGGATTCCAACTCGCTGGATGATTTTTGTGAACATCTCAATGCAAACGATAGAAACATCCAACTTACCTTTGTCCGAAGTCAAGAACAGATCAACTTCTTGGACCTGACCATTTTTGTTAAGGATGGAAAAATGGAGACCAAGACATATGTAAAACCCACTGATTGTAACTCTTTCATACCGTTTTCCAGTAACCATCATCCCAATTGGCTAACCTCGGTCCCAAAAAGTCAGTTTACAGAATCAGAAAGAATTGTTCCAGAATGGAAGATTATCAAACACAAGGATCAAAACTCAAGAGACAATTTCTAAATAAAGGTTATAAAGAGGTCAAGATAGAAGAACCTTTTGAACATTATGAAAAGACCAACAGGGAAGATATGATTACCACAAATACTGATACGATCATTACAAGCACCAATACGGGAGTACCAATAAACAAGAAGACAAGACCTAGAAAAGAGAAACCTGGAATCACTTTTATTATCAAATATAACAGTCAATATAAAGATCTTGAATATATTATAAAGAAACATTGGAATGTGCTACTACAAGATCCTATCCTGCGAGAATATATTACGGAGAAACCAAGATTTGTCTACCGAAAAGCTGATAACATACGATCCAAGATAGTTACCAGCATGTCAGATACTGGGAAGAAGAAGAACCCTATTAAATCCAAAGGTTTCTATCGATGTGGCTCTTGCCAAATGTGCAGGAATTGCAAGGGAACCAACTCAGAAATTACCAAATATAAATCCACCTCCAATCACAAAGAATTCCTCATTAAAGACTTTATTACCTGCGACAGTAAGAATGTGGTCTACTTACTGGAATGCATTTGCAAAAAACAGTACGTAGGTCGGACCACACGTAAAGTAAAAGAAAGAACTAGCGAACATTTGAGGAATATCAGGAAAGGACTGATCACGCATGGTGTGTCAGCCCACTTTAAAAATGAACATGAATGTAACATCGCCCACTTAGTTTCTTTTTGTGGGGTTCATGTCATTCAAAACAACTGGAGAAAAAATGATTCCGAGGAAAGATTAGCACGTAAAGAAATGCAAACCATTTTCAATTTGGGGACATTGGTCCCCAAAGGTCTGAATCTAAACTTTGAAACCAAATGGTTCCTCTAAAGTGTGTCTAGACTCCTACTTGACCACCACATTCTCCCTGAACCTCTCCAGACCTACTAGAAATTGAGTACACGTCGGATAGACGTTTAAACTAATAAAATAAAGGGAAAATAGAATATGGTTTACCCCACTTCCCCTTATGTCATCTCTATCTTTATTCCATAATACACTGGGTTCTCAGAGTTTATTTCTATATTTACAGTACGCAATTTTTAATTTTTTATTCTTTTATAAATGGGAACATCACCCTCTTTGACAGACCTTATATTATTCCTATTTTGATTCCCCCCCCCAAAAGATTTTGACAATATCGTCCCACGGCTCCTTTTCATTAATAGATATGGAACGCAAACATTCTTCGTTCCGGGGCCGTGGAGCGCATACGTCACTCCGCCCCGTGGCGCGCCCACGTCATCAGGACGGGGCGCGCGTGATGGAACATGGAATGTGTCCCTCTCCTGTCCTCGTCCACTATGTACGTCACGTGGACGTGACGCTAGTAAGGGCCTCACTGCTCCTTATGTGGAACGCAGGTTTCTTCCTGCATATAATATACTCGTCCCTCTTACATCCGGTTACTTCCGGGACCTTATAAGGTCAGGACCGGACATCCACCGGAACTGGTTTGCGTTCCAAAGGGTTGGAACGCAAATTACTTATTAACGTTTTTTTATTACCGTGGTAAAAACCTTTATTCACAGCATATATATAATTATACAGTATTATTCACACCACTGATTTATTATAGTTTCAATGTGTGTATCCCAATATAAGGGACAATTTTATCTTTTATTGAAATGTACCTCCCCTCTTCGCCCCCTAAGGGGATGGATTAGGCGTTTTGGGTATATATGTACATTATGTACAATGGACACTTACCTTGACAAAGACTGTATGTCGAAACGCGTTGGTTTTATCCGAAGGACACTTTTTTCTTGGGGGTTCAGTTCCTAGGAGTGTGGAAGTCCGGACCTCACCACTACCCAGGTTCTGTTTTGCTAGATTCCATCTGCCCCCCCAGTTACTTGTGCCTCTCCCATACATACAAAATTGTGTATGTTTATAGTTTTTATCATTAAATATCCTTTTATATATTTTCTGAAGCCCTCCCTTCTTGATCTTCCCATTTGGGCCTGATAGGATATTTTTTAATAGAAGGGAAATTACCTTCATACATTCACAACATTCTGGTGTCCACCAGTGAACATCCCATCTTTGTTTTTTTCCTTTTACTTTTTGGGTGGACGTCACGAGGAAAAACAACTAGGAGGGGACCACTGTAATGCACCCTATCTCCTCTGAGCACAAAATCTAACTGAGGTCTGGAGGAGGGGCATAGAAGGAGGAGCCAGTGCACACCCATACTAAAAGTTCTTTATAGTGCCCATGTCTCCTGCGGAGCCCGTCTATACCCCATGGTCCTTACGGAGTCCCCAGCATTCTCTAGGACGTAAGAGAAAAATTAGTACTTATTCTACCCTCAGTTAAGCATACCTCGACATCCAAAAAGTGTACCTGGTAAGCATCAGTTATATATGAAAATTTAATTGGACTCGCTGAACCATTGTGTCTGTCAATCATAGAAATAAAGTCCTCCCTATTGCCAGACCAAATAAGGAAGATATCGTCTATATTCCTTACAAAAATCTGATATTGTTAAAAATTTCAGGGTCTGTAAAAAAGATATCATGTTTGGCACTGAACATGTACGCATTAGTGTACGATGGGGCCACACTGGACCCCATCGCACACCCAGACACCTGAAGGAAAAAATGGCCATCATACATAAAGTAGTTCTTTGTAAGCAAGATATGTAACAATTCAATGATCAGATTAATGTCAGGACCATTATATAGCACATTATCAGTGATTAAAACACTGTTGCTCGTAATCCCTCTGTGGTGGGAATAATGGTATAAAGGCTTGACACATCAATGCTGCAAAGAAAACTATTAGCAGGAATATCTACAATCTCGACTAGTTTTTTTTTTAAAGATGTGGTGTCCAACAGGTAGCGAGGATGCGACACGATAGAAGGTTGTAATAATGTCTCTAAATATACAGCCAAGGGTTGAAACAACTATTGCCTAGCCGAAATAATCGGCCAGCCAGGAGGAATCGTAGGATTCTTGTGAATTTTGGGTAAAGTATAGAGGAGGGGAGTAAAATGACACTTAGGAATCAATACATTACGTAACTGCAAAGTAATAGCGCCAGACTCCACTGCTCCATCCAACATAGCCGTCAATTCACTCTTAAACACATTAGTGGGATCCCTCAATAAACATTTGTATACATACTCATCAGATAATTGTGTTTCAATCTCAGTTTTATATTTAAAAAGATCTTGTATGACAATAGCCCCACCTTTATCGGTGGGGTGTATCACAATATCAGAATAGGATGCCAAATCATTCAGTGCTTTAAATTCATCACTAGATAAATTACCATATGTCCTGGTGGGGACAAAATCGTGTTGTAGGTACAAAAGAAAGTCCATGGCATAGAACCTTAGATTCAGTATCAGTAAGAGGGTGATTGTAGAGATTAAATATTAACGTGTCTTGCGAGGCAATGGTGGTCTTCCTACCCTGCGACCTGTGCCTCTGGCCACATCTCCTTGTATACCGCCTCTGTTGCCTCTTATATGCCTGCGTGTACGTACCCCTAAAGGGACTGATGTGTCAACATTTCGGGCCATGTTGTCATTGTAATCCAAGCAGAGGCGGATTGGCCATAGGGTTCACAGGGAAGATTCCCGATGGGCCGATGCACCCCGGGGGAGGGGGAGGGGGGGGGGGGGGGGGCCTGCTTTGTTTGAGGACATGTGGTCCTTTTTATAGACATAATTAACAAGATACAAAATAATTTGCATATATGAAAATTACTTTGCCACTTAGCCTGTGATTGCAGATGATCTAGTGTATGCTCTGTCTGCCTGCTTGGCTGACATATAAGATTGAGTGAATAGTGATTGGGATACGGTTGGTGTAATAAGCAAGAAAATATAACTTTCTAAAGAATTATATGGTTTCCTAAATTCTGAAGGTGTATCATATAATGTGCTCATAATATTTAATTTTATTTCTTTTTAACTTCCCCCTTGATGCTGGACATGACCACTATCTGGAAAGTCTTGGGGGGAGGGTGCTGCTGCCATGGCCCATGGCTAGACCTTACACTTCTGGTGCTGCCCATGTGGGGCCACTAGTACAAATTTTTCCAGGGCCACTTTTTGTTCCCAATCCGCCCCTGAATCCAAGTCACTAGTATTGGTATTGTCCTGTGAAGAATCAGTGTCAAATTTTCTGAATGATTTACGGGTCAGTCGGAATTGTTCTCGCTGGCTGCCCCGTACCCATAGGTATACTCTGTTCTGTTCATAGTCTTGAACAACTTTGTTAAGTTTTAATTTCTTGAATTGAATTAAATTCCGTTTATAGGTGGTAATCTGTGCATTTAACTTCTCCACCCAATTAGTGCCAGTATCAGCTTGTAGGATATTTAAATTCTCTGTTTCAAACTTAACAATGTTTTCTTATGTAACAGTTCTCTTTTAGCCTGTTCGATAACCAGGAGCATCAGGTTATATTTCATAACTGCATTTATTTAAAATGGCTATCCACCTCTTACAGAAAGCCATATTAAAGCGGCCAATGGTTGGACAGTTTTTGACCCGAAAGCTCCTAATGTGTTTAAGAGTGAATTGACGGCTATGTTGGATGGAGCAGTGGAGTCTGGCGCTATTACTTTGCAGTTACGTAATGCATTGATTCCTAAGTGTCCTTTGACTCCCCTCCTCTATACTTTACCAAAAATTCACAAGAATCCTACGATTCCTCCTGGCCGGCCGATTATTTCGGCGAGGCCAGTGGCGTAACTACTGTCCCCGCAGCCCTCGTGGTGCCTTGGAGGCGCTGGGCTGCGGGGGGCGCCGCCACTGATTTAGCGCAGATTGTCATGCGAACAAGCGTCCGCATGTCAGTCTGCTGTCTCCATCCTTCCCTAGCCGCTGCTGTAAGGAGGGACACGGAGGGCACAGCGCGCGCCTCTCCTGTGTCCCTCCTGCGTCTCCGGCGTGTCTATTGAATGATGTGCCCATTCTTGAGCTCTGATTGGCTCACGAACCGGCACTTCATTTAACAGACACGCCGGAGACGCAGGAGGGACACAGGAGAGACGCGCGCTGTGCCCTCCGTGTCCCTCCTTCACAAATCAGCGGGGAGTGGGGGTGAGCTGTACCTGGGGGAGCATATTTGGCACTGGGGGAGGGGGAGCATATTTGGCACTTGGGGGGGCATATGTGGCACTGAGGGGGCATATGTGACACTGGGGGGTATATGTGTACCTGGCACTTGGGGGGGGGCATATTTGGCATTGGGGGCATCTGTGTACCTGGCACTGTGGGGGAATATCTGGCACTGGGGGCATATGTGGCACTGGGAGCACAGCCCTAGCAATAAGCATTACCCCCTAGCAACGAGCATGACACCCAGTGCATGAAACCCCTGGCAACGAGCATGACACCCAGTGCATGAAACCCCTGGCAACGAGCATGACACCTTGAGCATGAAAACCCCTGCCACCGTGCATGGAACCAAGAGCATGAAACCCCTGGCAACGAGCATGACACCCAGTGCACGAAACCCCTGGCAACGAGCATGACACCCTGAGCATGAAAACCCCATGCACCGTGCATGAAACCAAGAGCATGAAACCCCTGGCAATGAGCAGGTAATTTAAAAGTAATTATAAGCCTTACTGTAGGACTTAATGTGTAATAGGCATTGCGGTGTGTGGCATAATGTATCACAGACATTGCAGTGTGTGTCATAATGTGTCACAGGCATTACGGTGTGTGGCATACTATATCACGGGCATTGTGGTATGTGGTATAATGTATCAGGGGCATTGCAGTGTGGCATAATGTATAACATGCATTGCGGTGTGTGGCATAGGGTATAACGGGCATTACGGTATGTGTCACAGGCATTACAGTGTGTGGTATACTATATCACGGGCATTGTGGTATGTGGTATAATGTCTCAGGGTCATTGCGGTGTGTGTCATAATGTGTCACAGGCATTGTATGTGCTATAATGTATCAGGGGCATTGCAGTGTGTAGCATAATGTATAACGGGCATTGCGATTCCTGTCATAATGTGTCACAGGCATTACGGTGTGTGGCATAATGTGTCGGGGGCATTATGGTGTGTGCATATTGTGTCATGTGAATTACTGTGTGTGGCATAATGTCTAAGGGCCATTGCAGTATGTGGCATAATGTAAACTGGGCATTACTATAAGGAGGAAAAATGACAAATAATGTAAGGGGCATGAATCAGGATTATTTTTCTTTCCTGTGGTGGCCAACGTCTGGGCGTGCAGGTTGCAAAACTGGGGTATAAGGTAGTCTTTTTCTGTAATGCCACGCCCCTTTATGTGAAGCCATGCCCATTTCAATGAAACCACGCCCCTTTTGCGTGTGCAGGTTTATCCCTTTACTAGTGCCAATTATGGGGGATGGGGGGGCGCCAGAGAATTTTTTGGCTTGGGGGAGAAAAATTTCTAGTTACACCACTGGGCTAGGCAATCGTTGTTTCAACCCTTGGCTGTATATTTAGAGACATTATTACAACCTTGTATCGTGTTGCATCCTCGCTACCTGTTGGACACCACATCTTTTAAAAAAAACTAGTCGAGATTGTAGATATTCCTGCTAATAGTTTTCTTTGCAGCATTGATGTGTCAAGCCTTTATACCATTATTCCTACCACAGAGGGATTACGAGCAACATGTGTTTTAATCACTGATAATGTGCTATATAATGGTCCTGACATTAATCTGATCATTGACTTGTTACATCTCTTGCTTACAAAGAACTACTTTATGCATGATGGCCATTTTTTTCTTCAGGTGTCTGGGTGTGCGATGGGGTCCAGTGTGGCCCCATCGTACACTAATACGTACATGTTCAGTGCCGAACATGATATCTTTTGTACAGACCCTGACATTTTTAACACTATCAGATTTTTTGTAAGGTATATAGACGATATCTTCTTTATTTGGTTTGGCAATAGGGAGGACTGTATTTCTACGATTGACAGACACAATGGTTCAGCGAGTCCAATTACATTTTCATATATAATTGATGCTTACCAGGTACACTTTTTGGATGTCGAGGTATGCCTAAATGAGGGAAGAATCAGTACTAATTTATATACCAAAAATACTGACAGAAATTCTTTATTGCATACCCAAATTTTTCACCCTAAGGGCCTTAAATATGGCCTACCTTACTCTCAGTTTATAAGGGCGAGGAGAATTTGTGACAATGATGCGACAGCTGAGGGTCATATTAATACCATGATGTCCAAATTTGCTGAAAGAGGATATCAGTGGGATACATTATGTCAAGCCAAAGTACGCGCTATCTCCACGTCCCGGGATCGTTTACTTTCCAGCAATAGGAAAATGAAACTAGATAACCGTATGCCATGGGTAAACCATTTCAACTCTCTGAGTAAACATATAAATTCAGTTTCTAAATCTCTATGGCCAATAGTTAAAACTGACCGTGATCTTAATCTGGCAGATACAAATATCATGCCTTGTTATACTAGAGGACGTAACATCAGGGACTGGGTAGTGAAAACTGACGTATCTAAAATCAGCAAACCCCCATCCCAACATTTTCTCTCTAAGAAGAATGGCTGTTATAAATGCATTAACTGTACCACCTGTAGATCCCTAATTACAGGTAATAGCTTTCCTCATCCTAGTGGAAAACGGTTACCCATTCGCCATGTAGTGACCTGTACCACCAAGTTTATCATCTACCTATTAACGTGTTCATGTGGGTTAAGTTATGTAGGTAAGACCGAAAGAACCCTACGAGAGCGCATGGCAGCACATTGCTCAGCCACTAGGGCTGTGTTAGAAACGGGTAGAAGTGATCAGCCAGTTGCGCGGCACTTCTACCAAGCTGGCCATAATCTTTCTTCTCTCAGATACACAATCAATCAAATTCCCCAAGATCCGAGGGGTGGTGATCGAGCTTTAAAACGCCTTAGATGTGAAAGCAAATGGATTTTCGATTTGGGTACCCTCTCTCCTAAGGGGCTCAATGAGAATCTAGGGCTACATTGTTTTTTCTAAGTTTTATTATATTTAAATATTTGTGATCACCTTGTTCCTTTGTATTCATTTAAATGACCTTTGTTACATTTCTTTGCTCTCGATTAGATGTGTTCTTCTACCATGAACTATCCTACTTGATAGATATATATTGTTTTGCTGATTTGCTTTGCATCCATACCATCACGATTTTATCATTGATGTAATGTTATATCATTGATGTCACGATTCTGACTGTAGTTCTCGTATTTGGTGACTTACCCCTGCCATCTGTCCTGGATCCTGTGCCGTTTTGCTCACTGAGATAAACAGCTTGTCAGCACCATGAGTTTCCTGAGTCCTGAGTTCTCTGCCTGGAAGGTAATAGTTAACGAGCTCTACCTGTGATTAATCTTCGGTGTGAGTCTGAATTCAGCAATCTGAAGTTTAGGCCTAAAAGCCAGCATCCTCTGTTTGTTTGCAAAAGTTCAGGCTTCAGTGTTCTCTCGGCCTGCTAGGCCTCGCTCCACTTCACAGCCTAGTCTAGAGTACGCACATGACAGTGACTGTTCACCTGACCCAGAGCTGTCCAATCCTGTGCCAGCCTGAGACTCTCTGAATCACCTGACACTGCTCACCAATCACCAAGGACCAGGAAGTATAAGTCTGAAGGCTGGAGTTGAAAACGCTGCCAGTTCCTTGTGTCACACACAGCTCTGTGTGAGCTTTGAAGCTGAGCTCCCTAAAGGTAACCCTTGTACTTCAGTTCCTGTAAAAACTCTGTTCCTTTGTTACCCAGTTTGGATTACATTTGTGTTACCATTGATATCCAGTATTTCCACAAGTCTCAACTTAAAGGCACAGTTGCAGTTTTTCATCTTAAAGGCACAGTACAGTATTCCACAGTCTCAACTTAAAGGCACAGTTGCAGTGTTTCATCTTAAAGGCACAGTACAGTATTCCACAGTCTCAACTTGAAGGCACAGTTGCAGTGTTTCATCTTAAAGGCACAGTCACAGTATTCCACAGTCTCAACTTAAAGGCACAGTTGTAGTGTTTCATCTTAAAGGCACAGTCGCAGTATTCCACAGTCTCAACTGAAAACCACAGCTGCAGTATTCTACCGTCACAGCCGCAGGGTTCTTCAGCCTCGTACTAGAGTTACAGCCACAGTCATCGTTCTACTTTCAGTTGCGTTTCCAGTTATATCCGGTACCAGCCCGCATTACAGTTGCATCCCAGTCTCACCGGTAACCAGCCCAGTTATCAGTCTCACCAGTAACCAGTCCATCTTACTATCTTGCCAGTAACCTTGAGTATATAAGCACCTACTCCTGTGACACTATATCCAGTACAGTCTCACCTATACATACATCATCCTGCTATCAAAGTCCCTGGCGATCCAGTGGTCAGGATACGGCTTCCTCTGCCGAGGCCCAGATTCGATCCTCGGTCAGGGATTGCTCCTTCTTCTCACTGATTCCTACAGACCAGCCTAATATTCACATAGTCCTCCAGTTGCCCGCACAGACTTCACTAACACCGGGTTCACAAAATCACAGTCATGACAGTAGGAACTGGCCTGCCGAAAGTGTTTGTCTGATGCAGGACCTCCTAAGCAATATTGCAGGACGCTTGGCGGGTTTGGAGTCGACTCAGCAGCAATTGACACAGTGTCTGCAGCGGAATTCGTTCTCCAGAGATTCTCTGACTTTCTGCACTAAGACTCCTGACCAACTGCAGATTTTCTACCAGATGTTATTACAGTTACAAGAACTTTTGTCTAGTATTCTTTCTGTGATGCCTGATCTCTTCAGGAATACTACCAACGTTGTTGATCCTGTTTTGTCCTATCCGGTTACTAAAGTCTCTTCCTTGTGCAAGGAAAAGTTGTTCATCAGAGCTATCCACGGCCCAAGCCCTCTGAAGCTGAACATCAGTGGCGTAGGGAGCTACACCTCTGTCTTTACTGTGGAAATTCCGGTCATTTTGTTAAAGATTGCAATCTTCGCAAGCCAGGAAATGGTGACAAATCTCAGTAGCATAGCGTGCATGTCTACAAGTCATCCACAGTAGCCGATCCTGCTATTGCTGACAGGGGTGTCAAGAAAGCTACTCTGAAAGAGACTCAAATTTATGACTGGGGTCCAGTGATTAAAATACCTTATCCCAAGTTGGGTGTCCAGAGAAGAATGTTCAAGCCATTTAGAGTCACAGAGGAGTCCGTGTCTACAGCCCAAGGAGGGGCGTCCGTGTCTACAGCCCAAGGAGGGGCGTCCGTGTCTACAGCCTAAGGAGGGGCATCCGTGTCTACAGCCCAAGGAGGGGCGTCCGTGTCTACAGCCCAAGGAGGGGCGTCTGTGTCTACAGCCCAAGGAGGGGCGTCTGTGTCTACAGCCCAAGGAGGGGCGTCTGTGTCTACAACCCAAGGAGGGGCGTCCGTGTCTTCAGCCCCAGGAGGGGCGTCCGTGTTTTCAGCCCCAGGAGGGGGTTCAGAGCGTCCAGCCCCAGGAGGGGTTTCCGAGTGTGCAGCCCACGGAGTGTTATCCAGTGTTCAAGCTCTTGTAGGGGCATATGAGTATTCTACTCAAAAAGGATTATCTGATCTGTCAACCCCAGGAGGGGTGCTGGAAATAACAACCCTGAGAGAGGTGTCTGATTCGTCAACCCCAGGAGGGGTCGCCACAGTTTCAGCCCCAAGGGAAGTATCCAGAGTCAAGTTTCCAGATGGGAATCTTTGTGCTACAGATGCAGTTATGAACTCCTGTTTGCCGTCTTCTGAGAGCACCACCATGTTGGCATCCAGCAAGGTGCAGGTCCAGGATGGGCCATATAAACACTTGGATTCTACTCACTCCGGTTCCAGATGAAATCTGCCTCCTTCGGTCCCAATTGATTCTAATTTCTCTGGACTCAATCTGGTTCCGTCCGTAGGTCCAGGGATTCCTCCGGTCCCAGCCGTTACAAGTTTGTCCGGACTCAATCTGGTCCCGCACATATGTCCGATTCAGTCTCCTCCGGTCTCAGCCGCTTCAAGTTCGTCCGGACTCAATCTGGTCCCATCAATATGTCCGGTTCAGTCCGTCCCGGTTCCAGCCGGTCCAGCAATAC
This sequence comes from Pseudophryne corroboree, assembly GCF_028390025.1. Taxonomy (NCBI): domain Eukaryota; kingdom Metazoa; phylum Chordata; class Amphibia; order Anura; family Myobatrachidae; genus Pseudophryne; species Pseudophryne corroboree. The sequence continues at coordinate 373,857,400 of NC_086449.1, forward strand.
TCCAGGCCCTGCCTGGTCAGTCCGTCCCGGTTCCAGCCGGTCCAGCAATACTCCAGGCCCAGCCTGGTCAGTTCGTCCCGGTTCCAGCCGGTCCAGCAATACTCCAGGCCCAGCCTGGTCAGTCTGTCCCAGTTCCAGCCGGTCCAGCAATACTCCAGGCCCTGCCTGGTCAGTCCGTCCCGGTTCCAGCCGGTCCAGCAATACTCCAGGACCAGCCTGGTCAGTCTCCTTTGGCTCCAGCCAATTCAAGTATCCTCGGATCCAATCCAGTCCTACTCATCCAGCCAAAGATTTCTCCAGTTTCAGTCTGTTCAAGCTCATCTGGACTCAAACCGATTCCAAGCATTGGTCCGACTAAAGAACTTTTGTCAGTTGGTCCCAGTAAAGGACTTCCACCATCTAGTTCTAAAATTAGACTTCAGTCTGTCTCTGATTCTGTTTCCTTGTCTTCCAGCACTGAGTCCACAGCTTCTGCGGGGAATTCTAATACCTCTTCTCTTCAATGTCAGGATAAATTGGCTGTAACCGCTAAAGTTAAGAAAAATCCCAAGGCTATTAACTTAAAGTCAGAATGTGCTACAAAACTGGATGCAAATCTGAGTACAGCTTACTCTGCTTTGTCCCTAAGCATTTCTGAGCAACCTAATGTTCCATCTGCTGATTTGGATACAGGACTTCAGGCTAATTTCACTGAGAAGGATATCGAAGTTACTTCCTCAATCCAGTCACCAGATTCATTTGCCTCAGTTGCAGACGCGAGTGTCACAGCTTCAGGAAAAATTACTAGCATCTCCAGCCAGAATGAGATTTCAAGTGACTTCCCAGTCTCATTTGAGGATTCCAGTGAGGCAACTTCAGAAAGGATATTTTCTCATCGATGTCGGGATAATTCTGCTGTAGCATCTAAAGTCAAGGAAAATACCAAGGCTATTGACCTAATGTCTGAATGTGTACCTCAGCCTAATGTTGTTTCAGTGATATCTGTTTCCTTGAGTCCAATTTCATCCTCCACTCAGTCTTCAGAACATTTAGCCAATGCTCTGTTTTTTGACCCATCGCTTTCTGAGCAAGATAATGCCTTGATGAACCAATACATTAGGAATTTCAGGAATGCCAAGAATTGGAAAACAGTACAAAGACAACAGGCTGTTGATTTAAGAGTTGGTAATTTTTCCATTGATTCCACTCCAAGTTCCTTGTGTTGTTCTAAACTTGTTAATGCAGCTTACAAAACGGATGTTGTTACTCCCAAAGAAGACTGGTATCTTCCAATAGACTTGGACTCAGACTCTGAATTTGATCCAGTTTATGATGCTACTCCTTTCCTGGGAGGTCCCGTTCGTTCCTGTTATGCTTTAACGCATGAAGAGGTTCCAGAATTACCCAAAAACTCTACAGGTTTCTGTATGAAAAGTCCTCGTTATAGAACAAGATTTAATTTAAGCCTCAGTGGAGTGCTAGCTTCAAAAGCACAATCCTCTCGTACTACTAATCTAGGAAAGGAATCTTCTACAGTTTATTCCTCAGTCCTTTCAGATGAAGGAGATTCCCGTTTTGTCAATGATGGATGGTCTACCTGTTCAGAAAATTAAGATCAGGAAGACTTCTGAAGAATCCAGCTTAAGTTTTGTTTCTAGGCCCTCTGGTTTCCACTTTTCTGAATCTTTGTGTACAAGTTATTCATCAAGTTCCTCTAAGACCAAAGATGGGTGTCCGGAGTCCACCCTCGAAGAGGGGGGTACTGTCACGATTCTGACTGTAGTTCTCGTATTTGGTGACTTACCCCTGCCATCTGTCCTGGATCCTGTGCCGTTTTGCTCACTGAGATAAACAGCTTGTCAGCACCATGAGTTTCCTGAGTCCTGAGCTCTCTGCCTGGAAGGTAATAGTTAACGAGCTCTCCCTGTGATTAATCTTCGGTGTGAGTCTGAATTCAGCAATCTGAAGTTTAGGCCTAAAAGCCAGCATCCCCTGTTTGTTTGCAGAAGTTCAGGCTTCAGTGTTCTCTCGGCCTGCTAGGCCTCGCTCCACTTCACAGCCTAGTCTAGAGTACGCACATGACAGTGACTGTTCACCTGACCCAGAGCTGTCCAATCCTGTGCCAGCCTGAGACTCTGTGAATCACCTGACACTGCTCACCAATCACCAAGGACCAGGAAGTATAAGTCTGAAGGCTGGAGTTGGAAACGCTGCCAGTTCCTCGTGTCACACACAGCTCTGTGTGAGCTTTGAAGCTGAGCTCCCTAAAGGTAACCCTTGTACTTCAGTTCCTGTAAAAACTCTGTTCCTTTGTTACCCAGTTTGGATTACATTTGTGTTACCATCGATATCCAGTATTTCCACAAGTCTCAACTTGAAGGCACAGTTGCAGTGTTTCATCTTAGAGGCACAGTCGCAGTATTCCACAGTCTCAACTGAAAACCACAGCTGCAGTATTCTACTGTCACAGCCGCAGGGTTCTTTAGCCTCATACTAGAGTTACAGCCACAGTCATCGTTCTACTTTCAGTTGCGTTTCCAGTTATATCCGGTACCAGCCTGCATTACAGTTGCATCCCAGTCTCACCGGTAACCAGCCCAGTTATCAGTCTCACCAGTAACCAGTCCATCTTACTATCTTGCCAGTAACCTTGAGTACATAAGCACCTACTCCTGTGACACTATATCCAGTACAGTCTCACCTATACATACATCATCCTGCTATCAAAGTCCCTGGTGATCCAGTGGTCAGGATACGGCTTCCTCTGCCGAGGCCCGGGTACGATCCCCGGTCAGGGATTGCTCCTTCTTCTCACTGATTCCTACTGACCAGCCTAATATTAACATAGTCCTCCAGTTGCCCGCACAGACTTCACTAACACCGGGTTCACAAAATCACAGTCATGACAATTTATCAACTACATCATGATGTTTAGACTTTGTAACAACAGTAACTGAAGTCCTTTCTATGTTTTAATATTGTCCGGCTGTGTAGTGACGGGTCAAGGAATATGACGTCAGTATGCGCCATGCTTCCTGTCTCGGGACCCTGCCGGTTCACGTGGTGTGGTGAAGGGGATAAAGTTGGTAAGTTTGTATTGCACTGTTATTTTCTGGTGACGATGGATTAAACCATCGAAACGTTGAAGTTATACCTGTCTTCTGATCAGTCTTGTCGGAGTGTCGCCGTATCTCCATGCTATATATATATATATATATGTGTAAGTTTGTATTATATATACATATATTTATATATATTAAAAAAATCTATATTGAATGATAACTCACAAACTTTTACTCATGGTTAATGGTTGGGTGATGCCATTTATTGTCAAACAACTGTGTTTACTCTTTTTAAATCATAATGACAACAGAAACTACCTAAATGACCCTGATCAAAAGTTTACATACCCTGGAGATTTTGGCCTGATAACATGCACACAAGTTGACACAAACGGGTTTGAATGGATACTAAAGGTAACCATCCTCACCTGTGATCTGTTTACTTGTAATCAGTGTGTGAACTGTATAAAACAGGAAAGGGATATAAAAAGATATCCAAGCAATTGAGAATGGCAATCAGCAGTGTTCAAACTCTAATTAAGAAGTGGAAAATGAGGGATTCTGTGGAAACCAAATCACGGTCAGGTAGACCAACAAAAATTTCAGCTACAACTGCCAGGAAAATTGTTCGGGATGCAAAGAAAAATCCACAAATAACTTCAGCTGAAATACAGGACTCTCTGAAAAAAAGTGGTGTGGTTGTTTCAAGATGCACAATAAGGAGGCATTTGAAGAAAAATGGGCTGCATGGTCGACTCGCCAGAAGAAAGCCATTACTACGCAAATGCCACAAAGCATCCCGCTTACAATACTCCAAACAGCACAGAGACAAGCCTCAAACTTCTGGAACAAAGTCATTTGGAGTGATGAGACCAAAATTGAACTTTTTGGCCACAACCATAAACGTTACATTTGGAGAGGAGTCAACAGGGTTATGATGAAAGGTACACCATTCCTACTGTGAAACACGGAGGTGGATCGCTGATGTTTTGGGGATGTGTGAGCTACAAAGGCACTGGAAACTTGGTCAAAATTGATGGCAAGATGAATGCAGCATGTTATCAGAAAATACTGGAGGAAAATTTGCACTCATCAGCTCGGAAGCTGCGCATGGGACCTACTTGGACGTTCCAACATGACAATGATCCAAAACACAAGGCCAAGTCGACCTGTCATTGGCTACAGCAGAATAAAGTGAAGGTTCTGGAGTGGCCATCTCAGTCTCCTGACCTCAATATCATTGAGCCACTCTGGGGAGATCTCAAACGTGCAGTTCATGCAAGACAGACCAAGAATATACAGGAATTGGAGGCTTTTTACCAAGAAGAATGGGCAGCTTTACCATCTGAGAAAATAAAAAGCCTCATCCACAACTACCACTACAGACTTCAAGCTGTCATTGATGTTAAAGGGGGCAATACACGGTATTAAGAACTGGGGTATGTAAACTTTTGATCAGGGTCATTTGTGTAGTTTCTGTTGTCATTATGATTTAAAAAGAGTAAACACAGTTGTTTGACAATAAATGGCTTCACCCAACCACTAACCATGAGTGAAAGAAAAGTTTGTGAGTTATCATTCATATTCTCTGGCAAATGGCCAGAAAATCACAAATTCTGATAGGGTATGTAAACTTATGAGCACAACTGTATATATATACTATTTTTTTAAAGCCACCCTCTGCCTTCTGTTGCTGGCTCTGACCCTAACCCAGACTCCTAAACTAACCCTAATGCCTTAACTTTAAAGGGCAGATTGGTTGGGCCATGTGGTTCTTATCTGCAGTAAAATTCTATGTTTCTATGTATAAAGTGTATTGCAAGAAAATATCTGCGAATCCAACGGTACGGTAAGTATGATTGGAACTGTATGTACAGTATATGAATTTGTCGGTAAAGGTAATAAATATGTATAGTTTATAGAAAAAACCCTCTATAGGTACCTATGAAAAAATAGGGAATATAGATTGCCATTCAAACGAATGTGCAAATTGTGAAACTTCTATAATGATATACAGTAAAACATAGAAAATGTTGTACTGCAAAAATTATTTTGCAATATGCAGTGTAGTAGTTGTGTCACCTATTACCGGTAAACAAACAGACAGACTACATTTAAACATAAAAAACACATAACATATACTGGATGCCCGTAAATAATCCAAAGTATTCAAAAAGAAGGGCTATATGTATTATTTGTTGTCTTTATCTGGATACAGAGAAAGTGCACCTTCTGGCGACTTAACCTCTCTGATTTACTTCAGGTTCTGTAACTCCCGGCAGGCACAGAATTCGCAAGTCCATGTGTGACTCAGTCTTAATTAGTCTTGCGGTGTCAGTAATCACTTGAATATTAATATGACTCAATGGTATCAAAGTTCAGGTGTGTCTTACTGTTTGCTGTTATCCAAATCTTTGATGGTTCAAGGTGATGTTCCGGTTGTGTTGTCCCCCAAAGATGGGTAAAGTCGGAGTCCGCCGGCGGAGGTCCTGCAGAAGCCGTTTTCAGCGCTGAACGGCAGTGTGCAGGATCGATTTGCTCTGTGATCACAGAGCAAATCGATCCTGCACACTGCCGTTCAGCGCTGAAACCATCAAAGATTTGGATAACAGCAAACAGTAAGACACACCTGAACTTTGATACCATTGAGTCATATTAATATTCAAGTGATTACTGACACCGCAAGACTAATTAAGACTGAGTCACACATGGACTTGCGAATTCTGTGCCTGCCGGGAGTTACAGAACCTGAAGTAAATCAGAGAGGTTAAGTCGCCAGAAGGTGCACTTTCTCTGTATCCAGATAAAGACAACAAATAATACATATAGCCCTTCTTTTTGAATACTTTGGATTATTTACGGGCATCCAGTATATGTTATGTGTTTTTTATGTTTAAATGTAGTCTGTCTGTTTGTTTACCGGTAATAGGTGACACAACTACTACACTGCATATTGCAAAATAATTTTTGCAGTACAACATTTTCTATGTTTTACTGTATATCATTATAGAAGTTTCACAATTTGCACATTCGTTTGAATGGCAATCTATATTCCCTATTTTTTCATAGGTACCTATAGAGGGTTTTTTCTATAAACTATACATATTTATTACCTTTACCGACAAATTCATATACTGTACATACAGTTCCAATCATACTACTATTTATCATGTACTCCTTTTAAAGGAGAAAAAAATTTTACATTTTTAGTTTTCATTTTTATATTTTTTTTATTTTTACTTAATGATTATAAGAAATGAAATCTTCAGAATAAAACAAACTGTTTTTTATTTACGTGTCTGTCATCTTTACTAATTTTGCGCTGGGGAAAAAAACCTATCTACACTCCAATCCCAACAGCAGAATTAGGTAGTGATTCTGCACTTCTTCCCTAAGCAGCATTTATAGTAAAGCAGGATTTATAGTCTGTTAGCGCAGTGCCATACCCCATTTTTCTTTTTGGTACGGTAAGTGCTGTATATACTTGCACTCACTCTCGGGGCGAGAACTTCTCCCCTAATTGCATTTTGCCCTGTGAATAGAGGTTGTGTAATCCCTCTGCGGCTGTTACAGAAAGGGTTAATCTCTGCAGCTTCTCACTCAAATTACAATGTTGCATTTTTTTTGCAGAAGTGGAGCTGGGAGCTGTAACCCACAGACCAGCTGCAATAATGAAGCTTGGTACACACTAGACCAGTGGTTCTCAAATTGTTGCCATGGCACCCCCCTGGGGTGTGTCAGGACACTTGCAGGAGAGCCTTGGATTGGTGGTCCAGGACCAATTAAAATTATTTATAGTCGATGTTATAGGCAAAACCAGTGCTGGTGTCTGCTATAAAATAAAATATGTGCACAAACAGAAGCAAATATTTTACCCCACCATGTAACTGAGGGATGCAGGGTCGGCTCTACCATTAGGCAGCATTAGGCAGTTGCTATGGCGCCGGGATTTGGGGGAGCGCCACTGAGTCTGCCTATCACAAAATTAAGGATATATCTGAAAGAAACATCCTTGTTGTACTTTATGCAAGTGGTGGCTATGGAACTTAGTCACACTTTCATCGTTTTGCCTAGGGTGCTGAGAAACCTTGCACCGGCCCTCGAAGGATGACATACATGTACTATTTTTTTTAAAGCCACTATCTGCTAAGTTGATGGTGGTTACGGGGGCTCCAGAGATATCGGTGCACCAGGCCCCAAGATTTTGGTTGCCAGCCCTGTCTGCCCACCCTACAGGGCACATGGGGGGTCATTCCGTCGTGATCGCTAGCAGGCTACTTTTAGCACTGCTGCGATCAGGTAGTCCCTGCCTACATGGGAGAGGGGGAAATCGCTGTGAAGGGCTGCAAACCCTTGTGCAGAGAGCTGCACAAGCAAAAGTTTTTGCAGTCTCTGCACAGCTCAGGACTTGCTGACCCGCTGCGATCATCCAGGACGGAGCTGATGTCAGGATCCCTCCCTGGAAATGGCCGGGCACGCCTGCGTTCGGCCGGACACTCCCTGAAAACGGTCAGTTGACGCCTCCGGCCGGCCTCTTCCTGTCAATCTTCTTGCGTTCGCCGCTGCAATCGCTTTCTTCGTTATTCTCGTCACTGCCTTGCGACGGCTGTCGCCAGGCAGCGATGCACTTGCGCATATCTGCCCGCACGCATGCACAGTTCTGACCCGTTTGGACAGCTGCAAAAAAGTGCAGCGTGCGAACGGGTCGGAATGATCCCCATGGTTTTGCCCAACTGCTAACAAATTTGCTGCTACGATAAGGTCTGAATTACCCCCAAAGTCTGGGGTGTTGAGAAGTTTCTGTTCAGCCAGAATGATTTGTAAATACTTGCACAGGAAACCTCTTGTGTCACATATCTTTATTAGCTCGCTGATTAAGATAGGGTAGGTTTGGGGTAAACAAAACCTTGAAAGTGAAATGATTTTAAATCAGGAAATAGAACTGTTAAGTAATTTGTGAAACAAATGTAGGAAAAGCAGTTACACTAATTAGGTTACTAAAGTATAAGGACAAGATAATTAAACAAGAGTGGTGAAGCTGTGAAGCTTTGATTTTCAAAATGGTTAAATGAAAACTATATTACCAGCTCCACAATCTCTCCAGTGTTATCGCTCCACTTTGATTATGAGAACTCCTGTACCTCTGTCATATGAAGGTTGGTGGCCTGTGTTATGTTGCATTGCACAATGCTTGTGGTGAAGAAAACGGAAGAAATTCTCAATATCATCACCATAAGCAACAACATTCGGGGCAAAAGTGCATGCAGCAGCATTTACTAGCGGTTGCCCGTATGCCAGTTTATGCAAATTAATTACTAACCCCTACCGCTGTGTACATCCGTGCGGCAAAATGTGCAAGCACTGAGATGCCCACTATTATTGCCCAGCCATGCACATCTTGGTGTGTCTCTATATGCCACCATCTCCTGCCCTATTGCAGGTGCAGTTCCTCCATCTGACCATGGCCTCCTATACTTGCGGCTGTGCACCTGGAAACAACAACGCTTGCATTGAAACACCAGAGACACTCCCATAATACGTCCTCTGAATGGACCGTTTTTGCGTGCAATACTAGCCACCTCCCAGTCACCGCCCAGAAAATCCCATCACTTTTCCTCTACATTTCTGATACTTCCTGAATCGCTCACAGCAGCACTTTGTAACACGTGTGCGTTAGGGGTTTTCATCAATTCTTGTGCCTGCACAGTTGCAAAAATTGCTAAGCTAGAATATCAGCACTGATATCTGTTTGGGTGAAAGTGAAAACAGAAACAATAAATTTGGACAAAGCGTAGAGGCCAAAAACCTTCCTAAAGTATCTCCTGGCCAACGTTAGATATGCATTTGCCAAAATGGAAGTATTGCGTATAATTTTTTATTTTTAGATTTTACTCAGCATGAGAGATGGAAGGTGGGGCGGGGGGGGGGGTCCCTAGTCTATCAACTCTACATGAGATTGACAATGCTTCTTTCTTTATGTACCTATGATCGAGGCCAATAGAACATTTTATATGAGTAGTTGAAATATTCAGACTTCGAGAACGTTTCCGTATAGAGGGGGTAATTCCAAGTTGATCGCAGCAGGAATTTTTTTAGCAGTTGGGCAAAACCATGTGCACTGCAGGGGAGGCAGATATAACATGTACAGAGAGAGTTAGATTTAGTTGGGGTGTGTTCAATCTGCAATCTAATTTGCAGTGTAAAAATAAAGCAGCCAGTATTTACCCTGCACAGAAACAAAATAACCCAGCCAAATCTAACTCTTTCTGCACATATTACATCTGCTTCCCCTGCAGTGCACATGGTTTTGCCCAATTGCTAAAAAAATTCCTGCTGCGATCAACTTGGAATTACCCCGAGTGCAGATTGTCTGCTACTCAGAAGGGTGTGGTTCATAGGGTCGACTACACTTAGGTCGACAGTCATTAGGTCGAACACGATTGGTCAACAATGACTAGGTTGACGCCTGAAATAGGTCGACACAAGTATTGTGTCGACATGAACAAGGTTGACATGATTTTTTTTTTTTTTTACGTTTTTGTGTCGTTTTCTTCATAAGGTGACCGGGGACCCCAATTAGTGCACCGTGTCCCCTCGCATGACTCGCTTTGCTCACCATGCTTTGGGCAAGTTGCCTCGCTCCGCTACTGCTACGCTTGGCACAGCCGGCATACCGACACTTATTCTCCCTCGTGGGGGTCCACGACCCCCATGGAGGGAGAATAAAATAGTGTGGCGCGCAAAGCGCGCCACCGTGCCCGTAGCGTGGCGAGCGCAGCGAGCCCGCAAGGGACTCATTTGCGCTCGCCACACTGTCGGTAAGCCGGCGGTCGGGCTCCCGTATGCTGGTCGCCGGGAGCCCGACCGCCGGCATATCGTAGTGAACCCGTTCCCAATTGTAGTCCACGTAGATCGTAAAGTATAAAAAAGTAAAAAAAAAATTAAATATTGTGAAAAACTCATGTTGACCTACAGTAATACATGTCGACATAGTGACCATGTGGACCTAGAAACACTGGCGACCTAATGCATGTCAGTCAATAGTGGTGGACCTAATGACTGTCGACCTAAGTGTGGTGGACCTAAAGACTGGATACCCACTCAGAAACAGGCACCCTCTGCACTCACTGGGAGCAATTCCAAGTTGATCGCAGCAGGAATTTAGTTAGCAATTGGGCAAAACCATGTGCACTGCAGGGGAGGCAGATTTAACATGTGCAGAGAGAGTTAGATTTGGGTGGGTTATTTTATTTCTGTGTAAATACTGGCTGCTTTATTTTTACACTGCAAATTAGATTGCAGATTGAACACACCCCACCCAAATCTAACTCTCTCTGCACATGTTAAATCTGCCTCCCCTGCAGTGCACATGGTTTTGCCCAATTGCTAACTAAATTCCTGCTGCGATCAACTTGGAATTACCCCCACTGTACATTTCCCATGCTGTATGTCTAACAGCTCAAAATTACCAGCCATTCATACTCCTACTGTATATGCTGCCAACATACCAAATTGTTCTTTTCTTTTTTTTTTTACTCTAGGAGGTTTATCTTTTCCCACAGTTTTTGGTTCCTACTTTCTTACTAAATTACCCCTCTTTTGGAAATAATGTTTTGGCTTCCAAGAGGTATATTTACTTAAGTGCAGGTTTTTAGAAGTGGAGATGCTGCCCATAGCAACCAATAACATTCTAGCTATTATCTTCTAGAACAGGGGTAGGGAACCTTTTTTATACCGAGGGCCATTTGGATATTTATAAAATCCTTCGGGGGCCATACAAAAATTCTCAACTTAAAAAATTACCCTGCTCCCCAGTAGGTCTGCTCCTTAGAGGTACTGTGTGTGCGCGCTGGAGGCGCGTGGGCCAAAAAAATGGGTGTGGCCAGTTAAAATGGGATGTGATACACATATGCCCCCAATAGTGCTGTGCCAGATCCACAATTGCCCCCACAGTGCCAGGTATACAAATACCCCCACAGTGCCAGGTATACAAATGCCCCTCACAGTGCCAGGTATACAAATGCCCCCCACAGTGCCAGGTATACAGATGCCCCCACAGTGCCAGGTATACAGATGTCCCCTCCCCCCCCCCCCGTGCTGCTTACCGCTGCTGATGCTTGCTGACAGGGAGGAGAGCGCGGCTATGTCAGGTGGCGGCGTGTAGGACTTCAAACCAGCCGCTGGTGCGAGAGCCAATCAGAGCTCGCGGGCCGGCAGCTGCGGCTCCTGAGTGGCTGCCGGTCCGCGAGCTCTGATTGGCTCACGAACCGGCAGCTGGTTTGAAGTCCTACACGCTGCCACCCCCACCCGACATAGCCGTGCTCTCCTCCCTGTCCTGACAGCTGAGATACGCTGCCGCCGGACTGAGCGGCGGCGTGTCTCACTGATAGAAGCGGGTGGGCCGGAGCAAACGGCTTTGCGGGCCTTATACGGCCCGCGGGCCGGAGGTTCCCCACCCCTGTTCTAGAATGTGCTAGACAAATGATAAGTAGAATCTGAATGCTTGCTATGTGCAACAGCTCCACTTAAAAAAAAAAACACCCCTGCATTTTAGTAAATATACCCCCAAGAATGCATTGTATGTTTGTCTTATAAAAGGTTAACACTATTCACCAAGTATATTGGTACATAATGAAGTGCTATTTAGCTGTGTATATAGGGGTTATTCAGAGTTGTTAGTAAAAAAAAAAAAAGCACATTAACGGCCAAAACCATGTAGCACTGCAGGTGGGGCAGATGTAACATGTGCAGAGAGAGTTGAATTTGGGTGGGGTGTATTTAAACTGAAATCTAACCTGCAGTGTAAAAATAAAGCAACATGTATTTACCCACCACAAAAACAATATAACCCACCCATATCTAACTCTCTCTGCACATGTTACATCTGCCCCACCTGCAGTGCACATGGTTTTGCCCAATTGCTAACTTTTTTGGTTTACTAACAACTCTGAAACCCCCCCATAGTGTGCTATTTTTTTGAGAATATGTTTGCTATAATGCATATGGGTATCTCAACAATTATGTTTTTAATAACAAATTCCACTGATCCTTGTTAGGCATAGTTGGCAATAAATGTAGAAAAGAAGGGAACACTGGGTCTAATTCAGAGACGCAGGGATGCGGCTGTGCATTACCGTACAACTAATATGCTATTGCTGTGAGAGCCGTCTGTAGGAAAAAGACTCCTCCTACATGCATCGCAGATCTGAATGGACACAGCATTGGTTCTCCAAAACGACCACTGCAGCCCTTGGCCACCAAAGTAAGCTGAAGCTTAGTCAGGCTGGTCTCAGATCTCTTCTGCAGGATCCAGTAAGTCTACATTCGAAGACTCAGACTCTGAGCTCAGCAGCACATCTATAAAAATAGGATTTTAATACCTACCGGTAAATCCTTTTCTCTTAGTCCGTAGAGGATGCTGGGGACACTTCAAGAACCATGGGGTATAGACGGGATCCGCAGGAGACATGGGCACTGTAAGTCTTTAAAAGGGGTGTGAACTGGCTCCTCCCTCTATGCCCTTCCTCCAGACTCCAGTTATAGGAACTGTGCCCAGAGAGAAGGACATTTCGAGGAAAAAGGATTTTGATTTAAACTAAGATGAGATACATACCAGCTCACACCTCAAGCATGCCGTACAACATGGCATTCAACCCAACGCATGCAACGGCATGAATAATGACAGCAACAGGCTGCCTATAAACGCAACACAACACGTGTGTAACCATAACCAATACCTGCAGATACAGTACGCACCGGGACGGGCGCCCAGCATCCTCTATGGACTAAGAGAAAAGGATTTACCGGTAGGTATTAGAGGATGCTGGGGACACTTCAAGAACCATGGGGTTTATACCAAAGCTCAAGAACGGGCGGGAGAGTGCGGATGACTCTGCAGCACCGATTGACCAAACAAGAGGTCTTCCTTAGCCAGGGTATCAAACTTGTAAAACTTTGCAAAAGTGTTGGAACCCGACCAAGTAGCTGCTCGGCAAAGCTGTCATGTCGAGACCCCCCGGGCAGCCGCCCAGGATGAGCCCACCTTTCTGGTAGAATGGGCCTTCACCGATTTCGGTAACGGCAATCCAGCCATAGAATGAGCCTGCCAAATCGTATTACAGATCCAGCGTGCAATAGTCTGCTTGGAAGCAGGAGCCCCAATCTTGTTGGGATCATACAGGATAAACAGAGCCTCCGTTTTCCTAATCTGAGCCGTTCTGGCCACATAAATTTTCAAAGCTCTGACCACAGCTAGAGACTTCGATTCCTCTAAGGCGTCAATAGCCACTGGCACCACAATAGGTTGGTTCATGTGAAACGCTGACACCACTTTTGGCAGAAATTGCTGACGAGTTCTCAACTCCGCTCTGTCTTCATGGAAGATAAAATAGGGGCTCTTGTGAGACAAAGCCGCCAATTCAGACACCCGCCTTGCAGAGGCCAAGGCCAACAGCATGATCACTTTCCAAGTGACGAATTTCAACTCTACCTTACGTAAAGGTTCAAACCAATGAGATTGCAGGAACTGCAATACCACGTTAAGATCCCATGGTGCCACCGGGGGCACAAAGGGAGGTTGGATGTGCAGCACGCCTTTCACAAAAGTCTGAACTTCCAGAAGGGAAGCCAATTCTTTTTGAAAGAAAATTTATAAGGCCGAATTTGTACTTTAATTGAGCCCAATTTCAGGCCCGCATCCACCCCTGTTTGCAGAAAATGGAGAAAACAGCCCAGCTGAAATTCTTCCGTAGGAGCCTCCTTGGATTCACACCAAGACACACATTTTCTCCAAATACGGTGATAATGTTTCGCCGTTACCTCTTTTCTAGCCTGAAGCAGTGTGGGAATTACTTCACCGGGAATACCCTTTCGGGCTAGGATCCTGCGTTCAACCTCCAAGCCGTCAAATGAAGCCGCGGTAAGTCTTGGTACATGCACAGCTTCTGCTGTAACAGATCCTCTCTTAGAGGAAGAGGCCAGGGATCTCCTATGAGCAATTCCTGAAAATCTGGATACCAGGCCCTCCTTGGCCAGTCTGGAACAATGAGGATTGCATGAACCCTTGTTCTTCTTATGATCTTTATCACTTTTGGAATTAGTGGAATCGGAGGGAACACATATACCGACTGAAACACCCACGGTGTCACTAGGGCGTCCACCACTATTGCTTGAGGGTCCCTCGACCTGGAACAATATCTCGGAAGTTTCTTGTTGAGGCAAGACGCCATCATGTCTATTTGAGGAATTCCCCAACGACTTGTCACTTCTGCAAAGACCTCTTGATGAAGACCCCACTCTTCTGGATGGAGATCGTGTCTGCTGAGGAAGTCTGCTTCCCAGTTGTCCACACCTGGAATGAAGACTGCTGACATAGCGCTTACATGCCTTTCCGCCCAGCGGAGACCTTTTGTGGCTTCTGCCATTGCCGCTCTGCTCTTCATTCCGCCCTGGCGGTTTACGTACGCCACTGCTGTTATGTTGTCCGACTGAATCAAGACGGGCAGATCGCGAAGAAGATGTTCCGCTTGTAGAAGGCCGTTGTAAATGGCCCTTAATTCCAGAATGTTTATGTGTAGACAAGCTTCCTGGCTTGACCATTTTCCCTGGAAATTTTCCCCCTGTGTGACTGCAACCCAGCTTCGGAGACTTGCATCCGTGGTCACCAGGATCCAGTCCTGGATCCCGAATCTGCGTCCCTCTAGGAGGTGAGAGCTGTGCAGCCACCACAGGAGTGAGATTCTGGTATTGGAAGACAGGATTATCTGTCAGTGCATGTGCAGATGGGATCCGGACCATTTGTCCAACAGATCCCACTGAAACACTCTGGCATGGAATCTGCCAAACTGAATGGCCTCGTAGGCTGCCACCATCTTGCCTAGCAACAGAGTGCATTGATGAATCAACACTCTTGCTGGCTTCAGAATCTGTTTGACCAGGTTCTGAATTTCCAAAGCCTTTTCCACTGGAAGAAAACTCTCTGTAATTCCGTGTCCAGAATCATACCCAAAAACGACAGCCTTGTCATCGGAAGCAACTGTGATTTTGGCAAGTTTAGGAGCCAACCATGTTGTTGCAGAATTGTCAGGGATAGCGTCATGCTCTGCAGTAATTGTTCCTTGGACCTTGCTTTTATCAGGAGATCGTCCAAGTACGGGATAATAGTGACTCCTTGCTTGTGCAGGAGAACCATCATTTCCACCATAACTTTGGCTGAAAACCCTAGGAGCCGTGGACAGACCAAACGTCAACGTCTGAAATTGGTAATGACAATCCTGAACGGCAAACCTCAGGTAAACCTGATGTGGAGGATATACGGGGACGTGTAAGTAGGCATCCTTTATGTCGACCGATACCTTAAAATCCCCTTCCTCCAGACTGAAAATCACTGCTCTGAGAGACTCCATCTTGAATTTAAATTTTCTTAGATAGAAATTGAGGGATTTTAAGTTCAGAATTGGTCTGACCGAGCCGTCCGGCTTCAGGACAACGGACAGGCTCGAATAAAAGCCTTCTCCCTGTTGTGATGGGGGAACCGTGACAATGACTTGATTTTGACATAGCTTTTGTATAGCACCGCATACCACCTCCCTGTCCTGAAGAGAAACTGGTGTCACTGACCTAGGTTAGGGGTGTTGTGAACTCGGGGGTTCTCCCGATGGTAGGGGAGAGGAACCACAGTTGGGTCGGAACAGGGATGGCTTGATATAGGTCTTCCTCATACAGGACTCTGACAGTAAAGCTTGGTGAAAATATTAAAGAACTTTATTGCAGGAAGAGAGCAACACAATGTCACATAGCAGAGAAGGAACATATGGGGGGAATGTCCAGGCCTATAGGAGAACTTGTAAGCAATGTTAAAGATTCCCGGAAAAGAAGTACTTGTGAGTGTTGGTACAAGATAATAGTGACTGAAGAACTTGTGAGTGATGTTTTTAAAGATACTGATGATTTGAAGAACTGGTGAAAGGTGGTTAAAGACTCTGATGATTTGAAACACTTGTGAGCGGTGACTAAAGATACTGATGATTTATAGAACTTGAGAGCGGTGGTTTAAGACACTGATGATTTGTACGACTTGAGAGCGGTGATGAAAGACACTGTAGAACTTGAGAATGGTGGTTAAAGACACTGATGATTTGTATGACTTGAGAGCGGTGGTTAAAGACACTGGTAACTTGCAAAACTTGGGAGCGGTGGTTAAAGACACTGGTAACTTGCAAAACTTGGGAGCGGTGGTTAAAGACACTGATGACTTGTAGAATTTGAGAACGGTGTTTAAAGACACTGATGACTTGTAGAACATGAGAGCGACGTTTAGCCCGCAGCCCACGCTGACTCCAAGAAGCACTGGTGACTGGATTGCAGAGGAACACACCAGCCGCTGTATACGCTGGAACTGTGCAGCAACTGGCACCTGGAAGTGCCGGAGACACTGGGGTACGACTGCAGAGAGATTCGCCGGGAACAAGAGCACTGGCATCCACTTCAGGGGAAAGACGATACTCAGGCGCCGAGGCTCTGCCCGGCGTCTGCCTTTGAATCTCCCGCCTCCGCTGGATTGGCGGAACAGTCTGATGACGTCACCTGCTCTCCGCCCACGTGATGCCGGGTGTCATGGCGGCGCCCCTGCCCCGGGGAACCGCCGGGAGCCGCGCCAGCCAGAAGCCGGAGCCCGTGGACCATCGAAGGCGGAGGCCGCAACACAGACCAGCAGGCACGCAGGGGTAAGCGCGGTGAACGCCGCCTATGGCGTGTGACAACTGGTAAGGCTGATTTGAAAAATCGTCAAGGGGGCACGTTTTGAAATTCCAGCTTGTACCCTTGGGACACCATTTCTAATACCAATGGGTCTAGGGCCGAACGAACCCAGAAATGACTGAAGAGTCGGAGACGTGCCCCCACTGGTGCGGACTCCCGCAGAGGAGTCCCAGCGTCATGCGGTGGATTTAGTAGAAGCCGGAGAGGACTTCTGCTCTTGGGAACCTGCCACAGCCGGTGACCTTTTTCCCTTTCCTCTTCCTCTAGAAGCAAGGAAGGAAGACCCTCGTCCTCTTTTGTATTTATTGGGCCAAAAGGACTGCATCTGATAGTGGTGCGTTTTCTTTTGTTGTGCAGGAACATAAGGTAAAAAGGATGACTTACCCGCGGTAGCCGTAGATACCAGGTCAGCGAGGCCGTCACCAAACAAGACACCACCTTTATATAGCAGAGACTCCATAGCCTTCTTAGAGTCAGCATCAGCATTCCATTGATGATTCTATAATGCTCTCCTAGCTGAGACTGCCATAGCATTGGCCCTTGATCCCAAAAGGCCAATGTCCCTCGCAGCTTCCTTAAGGTAGGCTGCAGCATCCCTGATGACCCAGTGTCAAAAGAATGCTATCCCTATTCAGGGTATCTAACTCAGATGACACGTTATCTGCCCACTTTTCAATAGCGCTACTCACCCACGCCGAAGCAACCGCAGGTCTGAGTAGCGTACCCATAGTGACATACATGGATTTCAATGCATTTTCCTGCTCACGATCCGTAGATTCCTTTAGAGCTGCTGTGTCAGGAGACGGAAGCGCCAACTTTTTGGACAGTCGTGATAGAGCTTTGTCCACAGTGGGGGGTGACTCCCACTTTTCCCTATCGCCAAAGTGGAACGGATATGCCACCGGAATTCTCTTTGGAATCTGAAACTTCTTGTCAGGATTTTCCCAAACCTTTTCAAAAAGAGCGTTCAGTTCATGAGCGGGAGGGAACGTTACCTCAGGTTTCTTTCCTTTAAACATACAGACCCTTGTATCAGGAACAGCAGGTTCACAGATATGTAACACGTCTTTTATCGCCACAATCGTGTACTGAAGGCTTTTGGCCAGTTTTGGATTTAATCTGGCATCACTATATTCAACACTGGAGTCAGAGTCCGTGTCGGTATCTGTATCAGCTATCTGGCTAAAAGAACGCTTTTGTGCCCCCGAGGCGGTTTGAATTTGTGACAACACATCCTCCACGGATTTCTTCCATGCCTGGGTCTGAGACTCAGACTTATCCAATCTCTTATTTAATAGAGCCACATTCGCATTCAAAGCGCTCAAAACATTTACCCAATCAGGCGTCGGCTGTGCCGACAGGGGGGGTCATTCCGAGTTGTTCGCTCGCAAGCTGCTTTTAGCAGCTTTGCACACGCTAAGCCGCCGCCTACTGGGAGTGAATCTTAGCAAATTAAAATTGCGAACGAAAGATTAGCAGAATTGCGAATAGACACTTCTTAGCAGTTTCTGAGTAGCTCCAGACTTACTCGGCATCTGTGATCAGTTCAGTGCTTGTCGTTCCTGGTTTGACGTCACAAATACACCCAGCGTTCGCCCAGACACTCCTCCGTTTCTCCAGCCACTCCCGCTTTTTCCCCCAGAAACGGTAGCGTTTTTTCACACACTCCCATAAAACGGCCTGTTTCCGCCCAGAAACACCCACTTCCTGTCAATCACATTACGATCACCAGAATGAAGAAAAAACCTCGTAATGCCGTGAGTAAAATTCCTAACTGCATAGCAAATTTACTTGGCGCAGTCGCACTGCGGACATTGCGCATGCACATTAGCGACTATTCGCTCCGTTGCGACAAAAAAATAACGAGCGAACAACTCGGAATGACCCCCAGGGTCACTCCCACAATCGTTTCTTTCCCTAATCTATTCTCCTCCTGGGAAGAGCACTCCGCCTCAGACATGCCGACACACGTGTACCGACACCACAACCACACTGGGCATATAGGGGACAGACCCACAGTAAAG
This sequence comes from Pseudophryne corroboree, assembly GCF_028390025.1. NCBI lineage: Eukaryota > Metazoa > Chordata > Amphibia > Anura > Myobatrachidae > Pseudophryne > Pseudophryne corroboree. Next base: position 373,876,223 of record NC_086449.1, read on the forward strand.
CCTGTCAGAGAAACACAGAGGGAGAGTGCCAGCTCACAACGCAGCGCCTATCCCGGTTCTGAAACTTTTTATATAATGCCTCAGACCTGTTAGCGCTTTTATATCATTAATCCAGCACCAAATTAACTGTGACCCCCCATTTTGCACCCTGTTACTTGATACAGCAGTGTTGAGGAAGGACCAGGGTCTCTGTAGCTCTGTGAAGAGAAAATGGCGCTGATGAGAGCTGTGAGGGCTAAGCCACGCCCACTTAATGGCGCGCTTCAGCCCCGCTATTTTTTTAATTATTTATACTGGCGGGGTCCGGATTTAGTGCCTAGGCACTTAAATACCACATAGCCAGTCTTCAAATTAGGATTTTATGCTGCCCAGGGCGCCCCCGCGCCCTGCACCCTGTAGTGCCGCTGTGTGTGTGGGAGCATGGCGCGCAGCGCGGCCGCTGTGCGTTACCTCATAGCCGTCACTGAAGTCTTCTGATCTTCTTCTACTCACCCGTTTTCTGACTTTTCTGGCGGACTCCGGGAACGAGCATCTAGGCGTACCTAGCGTTCAGACCCTCAGGAGCCAATGGTGTCCTGTAGCCTAAGAAGCAGAGCCTTGAAACTCACAGAAGTAGGTCTGCTTCTCTCCCCTCAGTCCCACGATGCAGGGAGCCTGTTGCCAGCAGGTCTCCCTGAAAATAATAAACCTAACATAAGTCTTTTTTCAGAGAAACTCAGGAGAGCTCCTCAGAGTGCATCCAGTCTCACTGGGCATAGATTCTAAACTGTAGTCTGGAGGAGGGGCATAGAGGGAGGAGCCAGTTCACATCCCTTTTAAAGTCTTAAAGTGCCCATGTCTCCTACGGATCCCGTCTATACCCCATGGTTCTTGAAGTGTCCCCAGCATCCTCTAGGACGTAGGAGAAACAGGGGTTATATTCCACATTTTATAGAACGTTCCCAGTTGCACCCCAAACGCCACAGCGTGTCAATCATGATGCTGCTAAGGGGGGACTGCGAATGATTACACAGTACTCTGCATGTTTCTATAATTTTGTGAATTAAGCTGTATTGTTTTTGTCAGTGTTGCCATTGGCGTTTCTACAATGGGTTCAATATGTGTGGTGCACCCCAGCCCCTGGATCCGGGGGAAGGGCACTTACCTTTCCAGAGTCCTGCATCGGGGTGGTGCAGCCACGCGAAAAATCACAGCCAAAATAGCCATCACGTATGCGCAGTAGGTAAATTAGTCTCTGAAACATGGCGGGCGCCATGTTTCCGGAGAGCTGCACATGCGCAGTATACTCCGGCACAATGCCAGAACTTACTGCGCCGTGGAGAAGAAGGAGCCCACCCAGAGTCTGCACATGGCCCCCCACCTCCTGTTAAAACACCCCTGCGTGTACATATAAATAGATGTCGAACAGCCTGAGCATAAGAGCATTTTAATGGCCTCTTCCTGGTTATCATAAATTATCAGATGCATTATAGACTTATCTGGCTTTGTTTTTCCTGCATTGTGTATCGTATTTCATATATAGGAGGTCAATCCAATTGTGGTCAAACGGTGCGAATTACTGCTACAACGGCACCGCAGCAAGCATCCCTCATATCCAGATGTCCCCCTGAATTCAAACTATTTTCGCACTAATTGGCGGGGTGAAAACATTGACTGCAATTGGATTGACAGACTCCATAATATTTAAAACATTATGTAGAAAAAAAAAATCCTGTCACTGATCACTTCAAACCTCCAGCCTTGCATTCTTTTTAAAGAGCTGCGCACCATTTACCATATACCACAGGTTCTCAAACTCGGTCCTCAGGACTCCACACAGTGCATGTTTTCCAGGTCTCCTCACAGAATCACAAGTGAAATAATTAGCTCCACCTGTGGACCTTTTAAAATGTGTCAGTGAGTAATTAATACACCTGTGCACTTGCTGGGTTACCTGCAAAACATGCACTGTGTGGGGTCCTGAGGACAGAGTTTGAGAACCACTGCCATATACCAAAGGGCCTTCTAGAATCTAGATAATGATTAATCTATTCTACACTATTGCTAATAAAGAGAATTGAAATAGAATGTACCCTAGCAAGCTCAGCTTTAATCTTCAGGTCTCAGCGCAAAGCATGCTGGTCAGTGTAGTGATATGACAGGGCTGAGGCCACACTGAAAGTGAGTTGTTACTACGTATCCCGGCATGCCTTGCTAGGAGACGCGTGGAGCGCAGAGCAGGTCGGGGTTTGTAGTCCGACGCGGGTTATCTGCTCAGGAACAGGCAATGAGTGCGACTACGCTTCCCATGAGGCACGGCGGCGGCGGCGGAGGCTGGTCGGTGGGGGCGTGTTAGCGGCTGCCGGCAGCGTGCTAGTGTTTGTGTGTGCATCAGGAGGAGAGGAGACCGCGGTCGAGGACTCAGGGAGAGGAGCCGAAGTACAGCAGTTATCATCGTCGTCGAGTCGGTCTCTTCTCGCTATGTCCGTGCAGGTCGTTGCCGCAAAGATGGCAGAGGTAGAGCTGAAGGAGGCAGCCAGGGAGCGGCCAGACGAGGGAACCGTCACCGTAGCTGCCGTCGCCTCCAACGTCGCTATCCTGGCCGCCGAGCCTGACGACAACAACGGGGCGCCCCTGCTTAGCCAGCCTATGAAGGGGATCCCTGCATCGGCCATGAAGAGGAGTGACCCGGCACAGCGCCCCCGGGATGGCGGGGAGTGTATGGGCAGCCCGGAGGGGGCGGTCAGCGAGGCCCCGCGCACGGTGAAGAAGGTAATGTGACCCGGGTCACACTGTGACGCCCGCATGCTGTGTGTGTGTGAGAGAGAGCCCTGTCACCCGGTACATGTACCCGGCTGCAGCGGCCGATCATCCCCAGCTGTGCCGTGACGTCACCCGGCCTGTCCTCTCTAGTCCCCGGGTGTCAGTCACCCGAGCTATTCTTATCGTCTCTGCTATTATTCCCTGACACCCGCTCCGGTTGCGTCTTGTTACATACTCTCCCCACTCACACCCTGCTGTCATCCCCGTGCCACATCGGCCTCCGCTGCATGGTCCTCTGTTCCCCGGTGGCGGCGGGGCCTGGTCATATTTCTCTCCCGAAGTCAACGTTAATCTGTGAAGAGCTGGGGACTATTTTTCCTCCATCTCTTGGCGAGAGGGTGCGCGCAGTTGCCATGGTGTGATGCGCTCAGGTGAGCGCACCGGTTGGCGCTAGGAGATCACTCCGTCCTTCCTTCTGTTCTGATTGGTCCTTGATCATCCGGCCTGTGGTTGGCTTTCTCCATCCTATTCAGTGCGTCTCCGCTGCCGCAAAGAGCCTGTGCTGAGGATCAGGGCACAATCACATGGCCATCTTCCCTGCTGCCATCACAGCTGGGTGACCTTGGGATGTCCTGCCTATCTTTATTATGATTAGGAAACCTGTTGTAGAACTAAAAGTCTCAGCATAAACAGCCATATAGAGGCTTGCAGGTCATGCTGATAGTTCTACAACATTTGCACCTTTGTTAAGCTGTGACACTGAAGGTGGTGGCTAAATAAAATGTAGTAATAATATCTAATACATATGTAGGCACTTGAGTAATGCTTAATTCATACTGCACCTGCCCTTTTTTTGGGGGGAAACTGGAAAGGCAATTGCTTTGGTAATTTAATATGCAAATATTAGGGAGAGACACAGGAGAAGTTGTTTAAGCTTGAAGAGATCTAGAGTACCAGCTGATCGGCTTCTAACTTCCATGTTATATACTTTGCTAGAAAAATGACAGGAACTAATTGTTACTTTCTTTCTCCGTAATTTGATAAGTTTCTCCCACAAACTCTTGTCATAACTGTATTTCTTTTGTTGCTACTCATAGTAGACACATTTTGACCTAAGCATTATGGTTGGTGTTAAGGGGGGTACACACTAGAGAGATGTGTGCTGAGCAATCCATCAGAGACCGCTCAGCACACATTTCTCCCCCACCCCCGCTCAGCACAGCGTGATGTGTGCTGAGTGGTGGGGGGGCGACGACGAAGGGGGGCCGCTCACTTCACACAGCGCTCAAGTGAGCGACCTGCTAGATTGATCTAGCACTGGCGATATTCCTGCGCATCGCTATCGCTAGGGGGCATACACACGAGAGATCCGTGCTTAACTTCTAAGCAGTCTAGTCAGATTGCTTAGATTTTAACCACGGATCTCTCTGTGTGTACACCCCTTTAGAGCACCAACCTTTGCTATTTACATAATGCAAATCCAAGCTGGGAATACATTATACAATTTGACAGATCATCTGCCAGATCTGTCTGGTTGGAATGAAAATCTGGTAGTGGATGAGAAACAATGGCAATCGAGTATTTGCTCCCAAAACACTGTAAAACGGATAAGAATTGTCTTTCAGACGAATTGGTTAAATCTGCGATTTAACCAGTTTGTCTAAACAACGGGTTTTGTCTATTTTCTAGTGTTTGGGAGCAAATGGTCGATTGTCATTTTCTCTCTTCCATTACCACATTTTCATTCCAACCAGATGATCTGCCAAATAATTGTATAGTGTATGCCAGAATGTCCAATCTTTTAAGTTACATTGTCTTATGATTTGCATTGTTCTTGTCTTGACTGTAGCATTACTTTGTGCACTACATCAGCACTTTTTATTATCAGCCAGCTTATTAGTACTTCCACATCAGTTGCTATGCTAATCAGGGACCTTAGACTGGTGTTACTGATTTCATTATCTCCCTCCCCTCAAACTCCGATATGAATACACTGGCCTACATGTTTGTATATCTGGTGTTACTACACTCTATAGTGCAGCTACGGTGAGTCACTGCCTCATGTGGTTTCATAAATTTTTATAGCACTCTATGTAGGCGAGTATTCTATTAGCTGCGGTAACTTACCACAGCTAATTGAGTCACTGGGAGCCCTCTTACCTGGCACGTATCAGGGATTATGCTTCGGGTGCCTTAGGGTCTGGATACTTGTCCCAGATCCCATGTGTTATTGCATGACATTATACTTAAGCTGAACTCCTAAAACACTGAATGGAACTTGGTTTATTAAAGAAAAACAAAGGCTTCAGAGTTCTGTGTAAGGAAATTACAGGTACAGATGTGGAACATATGACGTCTGGCCTATGCACCATAAGCACTTATGAGAAGTAAATGTAGATCTGTTTAAAGGTGAAAGAAGTCAGGCATAAATTGGTATTAATCAGAGCACCTTTATTCTCCAAGATTAAATGAGTCAGTAGAGGAACATTCAGGGACCACAATACCCTCTTTCTTAGCCGCTCATATGTAATCAAAATTCTAAATTAGCAGGTTTAATACGAATGAGTGCATCCTGGTTGTTGGTATTACAGACTATTGTTGGCTAGTACCTGGCTGATACAAGCCAATTAGTATTATGACCAGAAAAGACTTTCCACACCTGTTATTTCTGCCGTTGAAAGTATAGGGCCACAGTGAAAAGGCTTCCTATTATTTTTTTTGTTTTTGTTTGTTAATTTGGAGTTGCATACATGGGGTATCCCCCCACCCTTGCAGTGGAAGCCTTTGTTTGGTATGACATACAGTGATTTGGTTATAGAAAATACAGCAACCAAACATGTTTTATGTTTGTCATAGGAAAAGTAACCATTTTGCCTTAAAAATATGAATGTATAGTGGTATCTGTTCACAGAGGAATTCTTGATTGCTCAGGTATTTGGGCTCTTCATCCCATTGATGTTGTGTATATAGTTTCTGCTTTAGCCTCAACAACTTTTTTCTTTTAATTCTCCCTGTGCACCAGTAGATGAACATTATGGTAGGGCAATAGCAAGAGCAACAAGTGTCTTAATAGTAGGGTTTTGAAATGCAGCAAATTGCCTGATCTTTCGTGTGTGTGGCAAAAACTACCATAACTGTAAGGGGTTGGGGCTGAAATGCCTGTGGTCAGAATACTGACGTGGCATCCCGTGGCTTAAAATCCCAACTGGGGTCGGGAATTAAGCTACACCTCACCCCTAACTCCTCCCCCCCCCATCATCCTTGGTGCCTAACCCCCCTCCTCCTGCAACCTAAGCCTATCCCCACCCTGGAGCTTACCTCTCCGACGTCCCAGCTATTGGATGCCGGCATTGTGATCAGTGTTTGGATTCCAGTGTCAGTCTTTTGACTACAAACATACTGTAAGGCTGGGTGCACATCTGGCAGATCTATCTGCCCACCTGTTGTTGTGCTTATGAAATGGCCGATTCTTGGAAGCATACACCCTTATCGATCAACCTATCAGTGTGTCTGAACTGACATTACAACTGGATGGCCACGCAAGCCAGATGCGCCAATATACACAGATATATTGGTTTCAGCTGTGCTGCAGGGTCGATGCAGTGTCTTTGAACGACGACATTCAGATATCTTTTGTACAGAACCACCGATCTGCAAATGATATATCGTCCGGTCAATATACCATCTATGTGTTTCCAGCATAAGTGACCAATCTGCCTTTACCTGTGTGCCGGATTACTTTACATATAGGCAATAAAAACTCACACATAATATGTAACTGGACGAATTTAGTGCTACATTTTGTTATTATCAAGTTACCATAGGGCTGGTTTGTTTGCAGAAACAGATTGCACTTTTCAAAGCTTTCTGTTTGCTGCTGATGGCTGAGGATGAAGCGCTGTGGAATATAAAGTAAAGGAAGTGGCTAAATGAATGAATGAATCTGTGTCTTTACTCAGTGATTAGGCTTACACGTCCATGAGAGCTTCACATGAATCCAAATGTCTGCTATTAAATGCCAGCTGCTGCTTCCTGGGGTTATGGGTCTTTTGATCCACCTCTGCTTGATTAAAACATGGGCATGGTCTGACACTGAATGCTGTTCTAGTTTAGCTTTCCCTGTTGAATATAGGTGAGCATCATCGGTTGTTGGGTACAGCAGCTTTTGCAGGAGTTATCGCGCTGTGCATAAATATTTGACTTGTTGCTCAGCCAGCCAAACATGCCTGTTGCTGGGACATGCAAATGGCAGAGCATGCTTACGTCAGGCCTTTTGGCCAGTGGATTCTTTGGTCTGTATAATACTTTCTGAAAGGTTCTTTAGTGTCTCGGGATCCTGTGTTCTTTAAAAACTCACATTGAATAGCTGGAGTTTGCCATTGTTTGGGTGAATGTATCAGATTGATGTCCGTTTTGAATATGGTCGTCAAATTCAGTTTTTATACAGTTTACATAAATATAACGATCCCATGCTGCACTATATTAATTGAAGTGTATCCAGTGTGATAAATCCAGCCGAGAGGATGGTTATTACCACTGGCAGTATTTAATTACTCTGAAATGGGTACCTAGCTGAAAACATGCAGTGTGCCCAAAACATCCTAGATAGTCTCTGCACAAATGCAGCAAAGCTTGGCTTCCAAATAAATGCAGAAAAAGTACATTTATGCTGGAATTATAGAAACATGCCTGACAGCGCGGATTAGTGTATACGTTCTTTTAAAACACTATCATTTCATAACCATATAGTTAATTAACAGTTCTATTGCGTCTAACCTTTAGAAGCTTAGCTGTCCCGGCTTCAGAAGTAGAACAATACACAATTCATAAAAAAGGTCGCGCTAGAGAACCGATAAAATGGATTAGATAACCCGTATAGAAAAACTATATAAAAATGTATTACACATAATCATACATACAATGGACTGTAGCCAGATAATTAAAAAACAACACCTAATAGACACAACTGTAGTTGGTATCAAATAATAGTATTATGAACCAAATTGTATCAACCCCGTTACTTGGGGTGACTCAATGTCCTCAATACTTAATGTGGATTCAGTCCCAAATAAAATCAGTTTATCCATATGGATATATTAATGTTGATCTGGGGTCCCGTAGATAACAAAATGCTGTAAAAATTCCCCCAGGCTGAATACTAATAATGGTGCTCACACTTGTTTCCCATTTGCCGCATATGCATAACAAAAAAAGCCGTCCGCTGCTTGCTGCTACTCGCACTATCCCGCTTGTATCGGGAACTTGTTTGCAGTGTGATGAGAAGTTGAAGCCCGAGCGTCCCCGGGCTTAACAGCTCGTAGCTGGCAGTGTTTGACGTCTCGGGCCGAGAGCGGCTTCCTATCGGCAGTGTCTTGTGCGGCTGGCGGTTTCAGTCTGCGGGACCAGTGGTGTGAGACGCTAATGATCAGTGGATGCCGGACGGGATTCCCAAAACTCAAAGCAGTTTACAGAAGGAGTCCTATTACGTGTTTCGTAACTTCCTGTTACTTTTTCCATAGGTGATACTCCTTTCTCTTACGTCCTAGAGGATGCTGGGGATTCCGTAAGGACCATGGGGTATAGACGGGCTCCGCAGGAGATAGGGCACCTAAAAAGAACTTTGACTATGGGTGTGCACTGGCTCCTCCCTCTATGCCCCTCCTCCAGACCTCAGTTAGATCTTGTGCCCAGAGAAGAATGGGTGCACTGCAGAGAGCTCTCCAGAGTTTTCTGTGGAAAAATAATTTTGTTAGGTTTTTTATTTTTTATTTTCAGGGAGTCCTGTTGGCAACCGAGGAGAGAGAAGCAGAGCTGGCTTGTTAAGTTGGGCACTGCTTCTAAGGCTACTGGACACCATTAGCTCCAGAGGGAGTCGGAACACAGGTTTCACCTGGGGTTCGTCCCGGAGCCGCGCCGCCGTCCTCCTCACAGATGCCGAAGATAGAAGCCGGGTGAGTATGAGAAGGCAAAGAAGACTTCAGGCGGCAGAAGACGTCAGATCTTCATGAGGTAAGCGCGCAGCGGTAAGCTGCGCGCCATTGCTCCCAGTCACACGCACACGCACACACACGCACTGAAGGGTGCAGGGGGGGGGGGGGCGCCCTGGGCAGCAATATTCCTCATATTTGGCATGGATAAACATGGATTAGGCTGTGGCACAGTAAATCCGGTAACCCCCGCCATTTTTCTATACAAAGTTGATGGGACCGAAGCCCGCCGTTGGGTGGGCGGGGCTTGATCCTCAGCACTAACCAGTGCCATTTTCTCTACAGAGAATGCACGAGGAAACGCTGGCTCCCTGTTCTCTCCCCTGCTGAGCTTCACAGGCTGGAAAAAAGAGGAGGGGGGCACTTTGGCGACGCAGTGAGATTACAATTATATACATATAACAGCGCTATCTGGTCATATATTCCAGTGTTTTTAAGCGCTGGGTGTGTGCTGGCATACTCTATCTCTCTGTCTCTCCTAAGGGCCTGGTTGGGGTTTTGTCCCCTTATAGGTAACTCCCTGTGTGTGTGTGGGGTGTCTGTACGTGTGTGTCGACATGTCTGAGGCGGAAGGCTTCTCCAAGGAGGAGGTGGAGCAAATGAGTGGTGTGTCCACTTCGGTTGTGCCGACTCCAGATTGGATGGATATGTGGCATACGTTGCATGCAAGTGTGACATCTTTACATAAAAGGCTTGATAAGGCTGGTTTAGGGGGGACATCAGGCGGTCAATCCTCAGATTGGACCGACTCACAGGGCCCGTCGGGGTCTCAAAAGCGTCCCTTGACACAAGACACTACTACAGACACGGATTCTGATTCCAGTGTCGACTATGACGAAGTAAAATTGCACCCTAGGGTGACCAAAACCATTCGGTGCATGATTGTGGCAATAAGGGATATGTTGCATATTGTGGATGAACCCTCGGTCCCCGACACAAGGGTACACATGTTTAAGGAAAAGAAACAGATTATTAATTTTCCCACATCTCATGAATTAAATGAGTTCTTTGGAAAAGCTTGGGAGACTCCAGATAAGAGACCGCAGATCCCCAAAAGAATTTTTATGGCATACCCTTTCCCTAAGCAGGACAGGGAGATTTGGGAATCACCCCCCACTGTGGACAAGGCCCTGACGCGCTTGTCCGAGAAAGTGGCGCTACCGTCTCCTGACACAGCGGCCCTTAAGGACCCTGCAGATCGCAGGCAAGAAACGACATTAAAGGGTATTTATTCTCATACGGGTGCTGTGTTAAGACTGACGATTGTGTCGGCATGGGTGTGTAGCGCAATTGCAGCTTGGACAGATGAGCTGACAGATCACTTTGATACTATGGATAAGGATACTATATTCCTACCTCTAGCCCATATAAAAGACGCAGTCTTATTTATGAGGGATGCTCAAAGGGACATTGGATTGCTATCTTCCAGGGCCAATGCCATGTCTATCTCAGCGAGAAGGTCCTTATGGACTCGCCAATGGACGGGTGATGCGGATTCCAAAAAACATATGGAAGTACTACCCTATAAGGGTGATGTATTGTTTGGGGATGGGCTGACAGACCTGGTTTCCACAGCTACAGCAGGTAAATCTAATTTTTTACCATATATTCCCTAACCGCAATAGAAAGCAACACCCTATCAGATGCAGTCCTTTCGGTCGCACAAGTCCAAAAGAGGTCGGGGATCCTCTTTCCTCGCCAGAGGTAAGGGCAGAGGCAAGAGAGCACCTGCTTCGGCAGGTGCCCAGGAACAAAAGTCCTCCCCGGCTGCTCCAAAAGCCACAGCATGACGCTGGGACTCCCCTGAGGGAGTCCGCACCGGTGGGGGCACGTCTTCGACTTTTCAGTCAGGCCTGGGTCAGTTCGGACCTGAATCCCTGGGTGTTGGAAATAGTTTCCCAGGTTACAAATTGGAATTCGAGGAGGTGCCCCCGCGCCGATTTTTCAAATCGGCCCTACCAGCTTCCACATCGGAAAGGGATGTAGTGTTAGCTGCAATTCAAACGCTGTGTATGCAGCAAGTGGTAATCAAGGTTCCCCTGCACCAGCAGGGAAGAGGTTACTATTCAACCCTATTTGTGGTCCCGAAACCGGACGGTACGGTCAGACCGATTTTAAATCTGAAATCCCTAAACCTGTACATAAAAAGATTCAAATTCAAAATGGAATCTCTCAGAGCGATAATAGCCAACATGGAGGAGGGGGAGTTTATGGTGTCTCTGGACATAAAGGATGCGTACCTTCATGTCCCCATATATGCCCCCCATCAGGAGTACCTGAGATTCGCTGTACAGGATTGTCATTACCAATTTCAGACGTTGCCGTTTGGACTTTCCACGGCCCCGAGGATTTTCACCAAAATAATGGCGGAAATGATGGTGGTCCTGCGCAAGCATGGAGTCACAATTATCCCATACTTGGACGATCTCCTGATAAAAGCGAGATCAAGGGAGAAATTGCTGAGCAGTGTGGCGCTCTCTCTGAGAGTGCTCCAGCAACACGGTTGGATTCTGAATCTACCAAAGTCACAGTTGATTCCGACAACTCGACTACCGTTCCTAGGTATGACACTGGATACGGAACAAATGAAGGTCTTTCTCCCAATAGAGAAGGCCCAAGACATCCAGAACATGGTCAGAGACCTGCTAAAACCGAAAAGGGTGTTAGTTTACCAATGCAGTTGAGTTCTGGGGAAAATGGGGGCGGCCTACGAGGCCATTCCCTTCGGAAGGTTCCATGCAAGGACTTTTCAATGGGACGTTCTGGACAAGTGGTCAGGGTCCCATCTGCACTTACATAGGAAAATAACTGTCCCCAGGAACCAGAGTGGTCTCCTGTGGTGGTTGCAAAGTGCTCACCTGCTGGAGGGTCGCCGCTTCGGGATTCAGGACTGGATCCTGGTTACCACGGACGCGAGCCTCCGAGGATGGGGAGCGGTCACACAGGGAAAGACTTTTCAGGATCTTTGGTCAGACCAGGAGTCCTGTCTACACATCAATGTGTTGGAACTCAGGGCCATTTACAACTGCCTTCGACAAGCGGAGAGTTTTCTTCTAAACCTACCGGTTCTGATTCAATCAGACAATGCCACAGCAGTGGCTCATGTGAACCGCCAAGGCGGGACAAGAAGCAGAGTCGTGATGGCGGAAGCCACAAGGATTCTTTGCTGGGCGGAAAATCATGTAAGCGCTCTGTCGGCTGTCTTCATTCCGGGAGTGGACAACTGGGAAGCAGACTTCCTCAGCAGACACGATCTCCATCCAGGAGAGTGGGGACTTCCTCAAGAAGTCTTTGCAGACGTAACACGTCTTTGGGGAACCCCTCAAATAGACATGATGGCGTCACGCCTCAACAAAAATCTTCGGAGGTATTGCGCAAGGTCTCGGGACCCTCAGGCAGTAGCACTAGACGCACTGGTAACACCGTGGGTGTTCGAATCGGTCTACGTGTTTCTTCCTCTTCCTCTCATCACGAAAGTGTTGAGGATCATAAGACGAAGAAGAGTACAGACGATACTCGTTGTCCCAGACTGGCCTCGAAGGGCCTGGTACTCGGATCTACAAGAGATGCTCACAGGAGACCCCTGGCCTCTTCCTCTGAGGGAAGACCTGTTGCAGCAGGGGCCCTGTGTATTTCAAGACTTACCGCGGTTACGTTTGACGGCATGGCGGTTGAACGCCGAATCCTAGCAAAAAAGGGGATTCCGGAAGAGGTCATCCCTACTTTAATAAAGGCTAGGAAGGAGCTGACGATAAAACATTATCACCGTATCTGGCGAAAGTATGTGTCTTGGTGTGAGACCAAGAATGCACCTACGGAAGATTTTCATCTGGGTCGTTTTCTCCACTTCCTACAGACAGGAGTGGATATGGGCCTGAAATTAGGCTCTGTTAAGGTACAGATTTCGGCCCTCTCGATTTTCTTTCAGAAGGAATTGGCTTCTCTTCCAGAAGTCCAGACATTTGTAAAGGGAGTGCTGCACATCCAGCCCCCTTTTGTGCCTCCAGTGGCACCATGGGACCTGAACGTGGTGTTGCAGTTCCTAAAATCACACTGGTTTGAACCGCTTAACAAGGTTGAGTTGAAATTTCTTACTTTGAAGGTGGTCATGTTGTTGGCCTTCGCATCAGCAAGGCGAGTGTCAGAATTGGCGGCTCTCTCACACAAGAGCCCCTACTTGATTTATCATGTGGATCGAGCTGAATTGAGGACACGTCCGCAATTTTTGCCTAAAGTGGTTTCTTCGTTCCATATGACTAAACCTATTGTGGTGCCTGTGGCTACCGGTGACCTGGAGGATTCCAGATCCCTAGATGTAGTCAGGGCCTTAAAGATTTATGTAGCCAGGACGGCTAGAATTAGGAAAACAGGCTCTTTGTCCTGTATGCGGCCAATAAGATTGGCGCTCCTGCTTCAAAGCAGACTATTGATCGCTGGATCTGTAATACGATTCAGCAGGCTCACTCTACGGCTGGATTGCCAGTACCAAATTCGGTTAAGGCCCATTCCACTAGGAAGGTGGGCTCTTCTTGGGCGGCTGCCCGAGGCGTCTCGGCTTTACAACTTTGCCGAGCGGCGACTTGGTCGGGGTCAAACACTTTTGCTAAGTTCTACAAGTTTGATACCCTGGCTGATGAGGACCTAGCGTTGGCTCAGTCGGTGCTGCAGAGTCATACGCACTCTCCTGCCCGATTGGATGCTTTGGTATAAACCCCATGGTCCTTACGGAGTCCCCAGCATCCTCTAGGACGTAAGAGAAAATAAGATTTTAAACCTACCGGTAAATCTATTTCTCCTAGTCCGTAGAGGATGCTGGGCGCCCGTCCCAGTGCGGAAACTCTGCAAGACTTGTATATAGTTGTTGCTTACATAAGGGTTATGTTACAGTTGACATCGGTCTAGGACCGTTACTGTTTTTTTTGTTCATACTGTTAACTGGTTATGTATGTTCCAGGTTACATGGTATGATTGGTGTGGGCTGGTATGAATCTTGCCCTTGGATTGCTAAATCCTGCCTTGTATTGTCCATCTCCTCTGGGCACAGTTCTCTAACTGAGGTCTGGAGGAGGGGAATAGAGGGAGGAGCCAGTGCACACCCATAGTCAAAGTTCTTTTTAGGTGCCCTATCTCCTGCGCAGCCCGTCTACACCCCATGGTCCTTACGGAGTCCCCAGCATCATCTACGGACTAGGTGAAATAGATTTACCGGTAGGTTTAAAATCTTATTTTTGCTTAAAGAGGACCTTTTTATATGTGAAATTTCACACACCTGTTGCGACTTCAAGGTGGTGCTATTAATTAACTGGTGTATTCACCTCATACTCTATGGGGTCGATTCAATTCAGCAACTTATGAATAGCGCCGGGAATTAGCTCCCGACGCTATTCAATTCAGCTCCAGTTAAGTCGGCGATGGGCCGTTCTCGCCGACTAAACAGGTTGAATTGTCGGGAGAACGGGCATTCTCCGACTTAACTCCCCGGCGCGAGGCTGATTCCCGACAGAATCAGCCTCGCGCCAGCCGCGAGGCAGCACTTTTGTCGGGTTTCTTCTCTCATCGCCCGGGGATGAGAGAAGAATTCCTGACAATTGCGGGTAACTAGCAGCTGAATTGAATAGCGTCGGGAGCTAATTCCCAGCGCTATTCATAAATTGCCAAATTGAATCGACCCCTATATATCCTGAATCAGGCTACAGATAATGTAATACACTTATTCATTATATAACGAATAGTCTAAGGGGTATATGCAATTGCGGTCGAATTCCCGAAAATGTCGAAAAACGGGACATTTTCGCCAAAAAAAAAATTTCGACAATGCAATTCAGTACTTTTCGCCAAGAAAACGGACTTTCCAAATTCGACTTCTTGAAATTCGACGTTTGTCAAATTCGACATTTCTGCAATGGTACAAATGCGGCAATTCAACAAAAGTATATTCAATTGAAGTTTGTAAATTCGACAACAGTGCTTTTAGACAGTAAATTTGTCATTTTCAATCCGCCACACTTTGCTGGCGGAATCTAATAGAAAATATTAAAACATGTTTTTTTTTTTGTGTTTTTTTTTTTTTTTTATTGGTAATAGCATATCTATTTATATTAGAAGGGATTAGGTACTTGGTTTGTCTATTTTGGAGGCACAAGTATTATATATATATATATATATATATATATATATATATATATATATATATATATATATATATATATATATATATATATATATATATATATATATATATATATATATATATATATATTTTTTTTTAAATGGAATGTTAAAAATCAGAAGAAAAAAATTGCGTGGGGTCCCCCCTCCTAAGCATAACCAGCCTCGGGCTCTTCGAGCTGGTCCTGGTTCTAAAAATCCGGGGGAAAAACTGACAGGGGATCCCCTGTATTTTTAAAACCAGCACCGGGCTCTGCGCCTGGTGCTGGTGCAATAAATACGGGGGACAAAAAGAGTAGGGGTCCCCCGTATTTTTTGCACCAGCATCGGGCTCCACTAGCTGGACAGATAATGCCACAGCCGGGGGTCACTTTTATACAGCGCCCTGCGGCCGTGGCATTAAATATCCAACTAGTCACCCCTGGCCGTGGTACCCTGGGGGAGTGGGGACCCCTTCAATCAAGGGGTCCCCCCCCCAGCCACCCAAGGGCCAGGGGTGAAGCCCGAGGCTGCCCCCCTCCCCCGCATCTAAGGGCTGCGGATGGGGGGCTGATAGCCTTGAGAAAATTGAAAGAATATTGTTTTTTTCCCAGTAGTACTACAAGTCCCAGCAAGCCTCCCCCGCAAGCTGGTACTTGGAGAACCACAAGTACCAGCATGCTGGAGAAAAACGGGCCCGCTGGTACCTGTAGTTCTACTGGAAAAAAAATACCCAAATAAAAACAGGACACGCACACCGTGAGAGTAAAACTTTATTTCACACATGTCGACACACACCTACTTACCTATGTTCACACGCCGACCTCTGTCCACTTGTCCAAGTAGAATTATACTCGCCTGATCCAGTGTCCTGTTGTCTTTTATTATAATCCACGTACTTGGCAAAAAAAAAAAAACGAACACCCGGACCAGGCGGACTGAAAGGGGTCCCATGTTTACACATGGGACCCCTTTCCCCGAATGCAGAGACCCCCCGTGACTGCTGTCACAGAAAGGTCTCTTCAGCCAATCAGGAAGCGCCACTTCGTGGCACTCTCCTGATTGGCTGTATGCGCGTCTGCTGGCAGACAGCGCATCGCACAGCTCCCTCCATTAGTTTCAATGGTGGGAACTTTGCGGTCAGCGGTGGGGTTACCCGCGGTCAGCGGCTGACCGCGGGTGACCTGACCGCAAAGTTCCCACCATTGAATATAATGGAGAGGCTTTGCGATGCGCTGTCTGACAGCTCAGACGCGCATAGCAAATCAGCAGAGTGCCAGGACGTTGCGCTCGCTGATTGGCTGAAGAGACCTTTCTGTGACAGGAGTCACGGGGGGGTCTCTGTATTCGGGGAAAGGGGTCCCATGTGTAAACATGGGACCCCTTTCAGTCCGGGTGTTCGTTTTTTTTTTTTTTTGCCAAGTACGTGGATTATAATCTGGACACTGGATCAGGTGAGTATAATTTTATTCACAGGTACCCCGGATTCTTCAGTGACGAGGGGGGCGTGGCAGTCGGCGGGTCAACATAGGTAAGTATGTGTGTGTCGACAGGTGTGAAATAAAGTTTTACTTTCACGGTGTGTGTCTCCTGTTTTTATTTGGGTATTTTCTCTAACGTCCTAGTGGATGCTGGGGACTCCGAAAGGACCATGGGAATAGCGGCTCCGCAGGAGACTGGGCACAAAAGTAAAAAGCTTTAGGACTACCTGGTGTGCACTGGCTCCTCCCCCTATGACCCTCCTCCAAGCCTCAGTTAGATTTTTGTGCCCGAACGAGACGGGTGCAGGCTAAGGGGCTCTCCTGAGCTGCTTAGTGTAAAAGTTTAAAGTAGGTTTTTTATTTTCAGTGAGACCTGCTGGCAACAGGCTCACTGCACCGAGGGACTAAGGGGAGAAGAAGCGAACTCACCTGCGTGCAGAGTGGATTGGGCTTCTTAGGCTACTGGACATTAGCTCCAGAGGGACGATCACAGGCCCAGCCATGGATGGGTCCCAGAGCCGCGCCGCCGGCCCCCTTACAGAGCCAGAAGAATGAAGAGGTCCGGAAAATCGGCGGCAGAAGACGTCCTGTCTTCAATAAGGTAGCGCACAGCACTGCAGCTGTGCGCCATTGCTCTCCGCACACTTCACACTCCGGTCACTGAGGATGCAGGGCGCTGGGGGGGGGGGCGCCCTGAGACGCAATAAAAACACCTTTTTTGGCTAAAAATACATCACATATAGCTCCTGGGCTATATGGATGCATTTAACCCCTGCCAATTTTTACATAAAAAAGCGGGAGAAAGGCCGCCGATAAGGGGGCGGAGCCTATCTCCTCAGCACACTGGCGCCATTTTTCCCTCACAGCTCCGTTGGAGGAAGGCTCCCTGACTCTCCCCTGCAGTCCTGCACTACAGAAACAGGGTAAAACAAGAGAGGGGGGGCACTAAATTGGCATATAAATATATACAGCTATATTAGGGAAAAACACTTATATAAGGTTATCCCTGTATATATATATATATATATATATATATATATATATATAGCGCTCTGGTGTGTGCTGGCAAACTCTCCCTCTGTCTCCCCAAAGGGCTAGTGGGGTCCTGTCCTCTATCAGAGCATTCCCTGTGTGTGTGCTGTGTGTCGGTACGTTGTGTCGACATGTATGAGGAGGAAAATGGTGTGGAGGCGGAGCAATTGCCTGTGTTAGTGATGTCACCCCCTAGGGAGTCGACACCTGACTGGATGGTCTTATGGAAAGAATTACGTGATAGTGTCAGCACTTTACAAAAGACTGTTGACGACATGAGACAGCCGGCAAATCAGTTAATACCTGTACAGGCGTCTCAAACACCGTCAGGGGCTCTAAAGCGCCCGTTACCTCAGGTCGATACAGACACGGATACTGACTCCAGTGTCGACGGTGAGGAAACAAACGTATTTTTCAGTAGGGCCACACGTTACATGATCACGGCAATGAAGGAGGTTTTGAACATTTCTGATACTACAAGTACCACAAAAAAGGGTATTATGTGGGGTGTGAAAAAACTACCCGTAGTTTTCCCCGAATCAGATGAATTAAATGAGGTGTGTGATGAAGCGTGGGTTTCCCCCGATAAAAAACTGCTAATTTCTAAAAAGTTATTGGCATTATACCCTTTCCCGCCAGAGGTTAGGGCGCGTTGGGAAACACCCCCTAGGGTAGATAAGGCGCTCACACGCTTATCAAAACAAGTGGCGTTACCGTCTCCTGATACGGCCACCCTCCAGGAACCAGCTGATAGGAAGCTGGAAAATATCCTTAAAAGTATATACACACATACTGGTATTATACTGCGACCAGCAATCGCCTCAGCCTGGATGTGCAGTGCTGGGGTGGCTTGGTCGGATTCCCTGACTGAAAATATTGATACCCTGGACAGGGACAATATATTATTGACTATAGAGCATTTAAAGGATGCATTTCTATATATGTGAGATGCACAGAGGGATATTTGCACTCTGGCATCAAGAGTAAGTGCGATGTCCATTTCTGCCAGAAGAGGATTATGGACACGACAGTGGTCAGGGGATGCGGATTCCAAACGGCATATGGAAGTATTGCCGTATAAAGGGGAGGAGTTATTTGGGGTCGGTCTATCGGACCTGGTGGCCACGGCAACGGCTGGGAAATCCACCTTTTTACCCCAAGTCACCTCGCAGCAGAAAAAGATACCGTCTTTTCAGGCTCAGTCCTTTCGTCCCCATAAGGGCAAGCGGGCAAAAGGCCACTCATATCTGCCCCGGGGCAGAGGAAGGGGAAAAAGACTGCAGCAGACAGCCTCTTCCCACGAACAGAAGCCCTCCCCCGCTTCTGCCAAGTCCTCAGCATGACGCTGGGGCCTTACAAGCGGACTCAGGCACGGTGGGGGCCCGTCTCAAGAATTTCAGCGCGCAGTGGGCTCACTCGCAAGTGGACCCCTGGATCCTGCAGGTAGTATCTCAGGGGTACAAATTGGAATTCGAGACGTCTCCCCCTCGCCGGTTCCTGAAGTCTGCTTTACCAACGTCTCCCCCCGACAGGGAGGCGGTATTGGAAGCCATTCACAAGCTGTATTCCCAGCAGGTGATAATCAAGGTACCCCTCCTACAACAGGGAAAGGGGTATTATTCCACGCTGTTTGTGGTACCGAAGCCGGACGGCTCGGTGAGACCCATTTTAAATCTGAAATCCTTGAACACTTACATAAAAAGGTTCAAGTTCAAGATGGAGTCACTCAGAGCAGTGATAGCGAACCTGGAAGAAGGGGACTATATGGTGTCGCTGGACATCAAAGATGCTTACCTCCATGTCCCAATTTGCCCTTCTCACCAAGGGTACCTCAGGTTTGTGGTACAGAACTGTCACTATCAGTTTCAGACGCTGCCGTTTAGATTGTCCACGGCACCCCGGGTCTTTACCAAGGTAATGGCCGAAATGATGATTCTTCTTCGAAGAAAAGGCGTCTTAATTATCCCTTACTTGGACGATCTCCTGATAAGGGCAAGGTCCAGAGAACAGTTAGAGGTCGGAGTAGCACTATCTCAAGTAGTACTACGACAGCACGGATGGATTCTAAATATTCCAAAATCGCAGCTGATTCCGACGACACGTCTGCTGTTCCTAGGGATGATTCTGGACACAGTACAGAAAAAGGTGTTTCTCCCGGAAGAGAAAGCCAGGGAGTTATCCGACCTAGTCAGGAACCTCCTAAGACCAGGCCAAGTGTCAGTACATCAATGCACAAGGGTCCTGGGAAAGATGGTGGCTTCTTACGAAGCGATTCCATTCGGCAGATTCCACGCAAGAACTTTTCAGTGGGATCTGCTGGACAAATGGTCCGGATCGCATCTTCAAATGCATCAGCGGATAACCCTGTCTCCAAGGACAAGGGTGTCTCTCCTGTGGTGGTTACAGAGTGCTCATCTCCTAGAGGGCCGCAGATTCGGCATTCAGGATTGGGTCCTGGTGACCACGGATGCCAGCCTGAGAGGCTGGGGAGCAGTCACACAGGGAAGAAATTTCCAGGGCTTGTGGTCAAGCATGGAAACGTCACTTCACATAAATATCCTGGAACTAAGGGCCATTTACAATGCCTTAAGTCAGGCAAGACCTCTGCTTCAGGGTCAGCCGGTGTTGATCCAGTCGGACAACATCACGGCAGTCGCCCACGTAAACAGATAGGGCGGCACAAGAAGCAGGAGGGCAATGATGGAAGTGGCAAGGATTCTTCGCTGGGCGGAAAATCATGTGATAGCACTGTCAGCAGTGTTCATTCCGGGAGTGGACAACTGGGAAGCAGACTCCCTCAGCAGACACGATCTTCACCCGGGGGAATGGGGACTTCACCCAGAAGTCTTCCACATGATTGTGAACCGTTGGGAAAAACCAAAGGTGGACATGATGGCGTCCCGCCTCAACAAAAAACTGGACAGATATTGCGCCAGGTCAATGGACCCTCAGGCAATAGCTGTGGACGCTCTGGTAACACCGTGGGTGTACCAGTCAGTGTGTGTGTTCCCTCCTCTTCCTCTCATACCAAAAGTACTGAGAATCATAAGAAGGAGAGGAGTAAAGACTATACTCGTGGCTCCGGATTGGCCAAGAAGGACTTGGTACCCGGAAATTCAAGAGATGCTCACGGAAGACCCGTGGCCTCTACCTCTAAGAAAGGACCTGCTCCAGCAGGGACCATGTCTGTTCCAAGACTTACCGTGGCTGCGTTTGACGGCATGGCGGTTGAACGCCGGATCCTGAAGGAAAAAGGCATTCCGGATGAAGTCATCCCTACCCTGATCAAAGCCAGGAAGGATGTAACCGTACAACATTATCACCGTATTTGGCGTAAATATGTTGCGTGGTGCGAGGCCAGGAAGGCCCCTACAGAGGAATTTCAACTGGGTCGATTCCTACATTTCCTGCAAACAGGACTGTCTATGGGCCTCAAATTAGGGTCCATTAAGGTTCAAATTTCGGCCCTGTCAATATTCTTCCAAAAAGAACTAGCTTCTGTTCCTGAAGTTCAGACGTTTGTCAAGGGAGTACTGCATATACAGCCTCCTTTTGTGCCTCCAGTGGCACCTTGGGATCTCAATGTAGTTTTGGGATTCCTAAAATCACATTGGTTTGAACCACTCACCACTGTGGACTTAAAATATCTCACATGGAAAGTGGTAATGCTGTTAGCCCTGGCTTCAGCCAGGCGTGTCTCAGAATTGGCGGCTTTATCCTATAAAAGCCCTTACCTAATTTTTCATACGGACAGGGCAGAATTGAGGACTCGTCCTCAATTTCTCCCTAAGGTGGTTTCAGCATTTCACTTAAACCAGCCTATTGTGGTGCCTGCGGCTACTAGGGACTAGGAGGATTCCAAGTTGCTGGACGTAGTCAGGGCCCTGAAAATATATGTTTCCAGGACGGCTAGAGTCAGAAAATCTGATTCGCTGTTTATCCTGTATGCACCCAACAAGCTGGGTGCTCCTGCTTCTAAGCAGACGATTGCTCGTTGGATTTGTAGTACAATTCAGCTTGCACATTCTGTGGCAGGCCTGCCACAGCCAAAATCTGTAAAAGCCCATTCCACACGGAAAGTGGGCTCATCTTGGGCGGCTGCCCGAGGGGTCTCGGCTTTACAACTTTGCCGAGCAGCTACTTGGTCAGGGGCAAACACGTTTGCTAAATTCTACAAATTTGATACCCTGGCTGAGGAGGACCTGGAGTTCTCTCATTCGGTGCTGCAGAGTCATCCGCACTCTCCCGCCCGTTTGGGAGCTTTGGTATAATCCCCATGGTCCTTTCGGAGTCCCCAGCATCCACTAGGACGTTAGAGAAAATAAGAATTTACTTACCGATAATTCTATTTCTCATAGTCGTAAGTGGATGCTGGGCGCCCATCCTAAGTGCGGATTGTCTGCATTACTTGTACATAGTTATTGTTACAAAAATCGGGTTATTGTTGTTGTGAGCCATCTTTTCAGAGGCTCCTTCTGTTATCATGCTGTTAACTGGGTTCAGATCACAAGTTGTACGGTGTGATTGGTGTGGCTGGTATGAGTCTTAACCGGGATTCAAAATCCTTCCTTATTGTGTACGCTCGTCCGGGCACAGTATCCTAACTGAGGCTTGGAGGAGGGTCATAGGGGGAGGAGCCAGTGCACACCAGGTAGTCCTAAAGCTTTTTACTTTTGTGCCCAGTCTCCTGCGGAGCCGCTATTCCCATGGTCCTTTCGGAGTCCCCAGCATCCACTACGGACTATGAGAAATAGAATTATCGGTAAGTAAATTCTTATTTTTTTCCAGTAGAACTACAGGTACCAGCGGGCCCGTTTTTCTCCCGCATGCTGGTACTTGTGGTTCTCCAAGTACCAGCTTGCGGGGGAGGCTTGCTGGGACTTGTAGTAGTAGTAGTAGTAGTAGTAGTAGTAGTAGTAGTAGTAGTAGTAGTACTACTACTACTACTGGAAAAAACAATATTCTTTCATTTTTCTCAAGGCTATCAGCCCCCCATCCGCAGCCCTTGGATGGGGGGACAGCCTCGGGCTTCACCCCTGGGTGGCTGGGGGGGGGACCCCTTGATTGAAGGGGTCCCCACTCCCCCAGGGTACCCCGGCCAGGGGTGACTAGTTGGATATTTAATGCCACGGCCGCAGGGCGCTGTATAAAAGTGACCCCCGGCTGTGGCATTATCTGTCCAGCTAGTGGAGCCAGATGCTGGTGTAAAAAATACGGGGGACCCCTACTCTTTTTGTCCCCCGTATTTTTTGTACCAGGCGCAGAGCCCGGTGCTGGTTTTAAAAATACGGGGGATCCCCGGTCAGTTTTCCCCCCCGGATTTTTAGAACCAGGACCGGCTCGAAGAGCCCGAGGCTGGTTATGCTTTGAAGAGGAAACCCCACACAATTTTTTTTCGGGTTTTTCCCCGTTTTTTAAAATCGGATCAAAATCCATCAAATCGGCCGTTTTTCGACAGCGGGACTGTCGAATCCGTTTTTTATTGAATATGCTGAATTTTGGCACCCACTTGCCGGAATTCGACAGTCGAATTGTGTCGAATTAAAAAACGGGCGAAAAATTGCCGCGATTCGCCGGCAATTGCATATACCCCTATATAATCAAACAATAATAATGAAATGACAGACGTTATACATAAACACATTTAAAAGAATCCAAGGTAAAACGTGGCTGATCTAAAAACCCACATATATTTATTGAATTGGAGATACAAAGTTAACTCATTCTATACTGAATATTCTTTCCTAAAGAACATACATAAAAACTAAACCATTCACCCTTTCATTTCATAAATACAAAGTACTAGTATATATGTTAATTTAACATTATCCATATATTGGACAATATTCTTGTAAAGGAATACAGTTAATTAATAAACAAATAAACATGATTGTATGGCATTAATAGAATACCACACAATTTTAGAATATTTTATTTCATAAATACAAAGTACTGAATATATATTAAGTTAACGATATCCATATATTGAACATTTTTCTTGAAGAGAAATATAGTTAATAATAAACATAATTATATGGCCCTGATAAATACCGCATAAAGATATTATATTTTGTGTATAATTTAATCTTTGAATTGATTAATTTTTACTTTTATTGTTTATTGCTTGTCATATTTGTATTTCTCATCTTCCTTTACTGCTAGATAATACACTAATGTCTACCATGCTCTATGGGCTGTTCCTAGCCAGCTGGAATCGGTTAATGAATAGATTTGATTTTTATATATACACTTAAAAGGATTGCTATCCAAAGACAAGATCAGGTTCAACAAAGGAAAACAATAAACACAAAAATCATATAAATCATATAATAGTCCATCCAATTTATACCCACAATCTATTCTAGCTGTACACAGATATCGCATATTATTGATTCAGACACTAACTACAAACCAAAGAACTAAAAGACCAAATGGCTTTCTCTGACGTCCTAGTGGATGCTGGGAACTCCGTAAGGACCATGGGGAATAGACGGGCTCCGCAGGAGACTGGGCACTCTAAAAGAAAGATTAGGTACTATCTGGTGTGCACTGGCTCCTCCCTCTATGCCCCTCCTCCAGACCTCAGTTAGATTTCTGTGCCCGGCCGAGCTGGATGCACACTAGGGGCTCTCCTGAGCTCCTAGAAAGAAAGTATATGTTAGGTTTTTTATTTTACAGTGAGACCTGCTGGCAACAGGCTCACTGCAACGAGGGACTAAGGGGAGAAGAAGCGAACCTACCTGCTTGCAGCTAGCTTGGGCTTCTTAGGCTACTGGACACCATTAGCTCCAGAGGGATCGACCGCAGGACCCGTCCTTGGTGTTCGTTCCCGGAGCCGCGCCGCCGTCCCCCTTACAGAGCCAGAAGCATGAAGATGGTCCGGAAAATCGGCGGCAGAAGACTTCAGTCTTCACCAAGGTAGCGCACAGCACTGCAGCTGTGCGCCATTGCTCCTCATACACACTTCACACTCCGGTCACTGAGGGTGCAGGGCGCTGGGGGGGGGGGCGCCCTGAGCAGCAATAAAAACACCTTGGCTGGCAAAATAATCACAATATATAGCCCTAGAGGCTATATATGTGATAATTACCCCTGCCAGAATCCATAAAAAAGCGGGAGAAAAGTCCGCGAAAAAGGGGTGGAGCTATCTACCTCGCCACACTGGCGCCATTTTCTCTTCACAGTGTAGCTGGAAGACAGCTCCCCAGGCTCTCCCCTGTAGTTTTCAGGCTCAAAGGGTTAAAAAGAGAGGGGGGGCACTAAATTTAGGCGCAATATTGTTTATACAAGCAGCTATTGGGGAAAATTCACTCAGTGATAGTGTTTATCCCTACATTATATAGCGCTCTGGTGTGTGCTGGCATACTCTCTCTCTGTCTCCCCAAAGGGCTGTGTGGGGTCCTGTCCTCAGTCAGAGCATTCCCTGTGTGTGCGCGGTGTGTCGGTACGGCTGTGTCGACATGTTTGATGAGGAGGCTTATGTGGAGGCGGAGCAGATGCCGATAAATGGAATGTCGCCCCCTGTGGGCCGACACCAGAGTGGATGGATAGGTGGAAGGTATTAACCGACCGTGTCAACTGCTTACATAAAAGGCTGGATGACGTAACAGCTATGGGACAGCCGGCTTCTCAGCCCGCGCCTGCCCAGGCGTCTCAAAGGCCATCAGGGGCTCAAAAACGCCCGCTCCCTCAGATGGCAGACACAGATTTCGACACGGAGTCTGACTCTAGTGTCGACGAGGTTGAGACATATATACAATCCACTAGGAACATCCGTTACATGATCCCGGCAATAAAAAATGTGTTACACATTTCTGACATTAACCCAAGTACCACTAAAATAGGGTTTTATGTTTGGGGAGAAAAAGCAGGCAGTGTTTTGTTCCCCCATCAAATGAGTGAATGAAGTGTGAAAAAGCGTGGGTTCCCCCGATAAGAAACTGGTAATTTCTAAAAAGTTAATGATGGCGTACCTTTTCCCGCCAGAGGATAAGTTACGCTGGGAGATATCCCCTAGGGTGGATAAGGCGCTCACACGTTTGTCAAAAAAGGTGGCACTGCCGTCTTAGGATACGGCCACTTTGAAGGTACCTGCTGATAAAAAGCAGGAGGCTATCCTGAAGTCTGTATTTACACACTCAGGTACTAGACGGAGACCTGCAGATAGTGCTGCTGCAGCGTGGTCTGTAAAGGGGGGTACACACGGAGAGATCCGTACTTAAAATCTAAGCAATCTTGCTAGATTGCTTATATTTTAAGCACGGATCTGCCGTGTGTATGCCCTCCAGCGATAGCGATGCGCGGCCCCGCGCATCGCTATCGCCGATGCTAGATTGAGCTGCATGCAGGCTCAATCTAGCGGGTCGCTCACTTCACCGTTGTGTGAAGTGAGCGTCCCCCCGTCGGCTTTCCCCCTCGCTCAGCACATCGCGCTGTGCTGAGCGGGGTGAGAGATGTGTGCTGAGCGGTCTGTGTTAAGATCGCTCAGCACACATCTCTCCCGTGAGTACCCCCCTTTACCCTGTCAAACAGGGATACTATTTTGCGAACATAAGTCGTCGTCTTATATATGAGGGATGCACAGAGGGATATTTTGCCGGCTGGCATCCAGAATTAATGCAATGTCCATTCTGTCAGGAGGGTATTAGAGACCCGACACTGGACAGGTGATGCTGACTTTAAAAGGCACATAGAGCCTTATAAGGGTGAGGAATTGTTTGGGGATGGTCTCTGGGACCTCGTATCCACAGCAACAGCTGGGAAGAAACATTTTTTTACCTCTGGTTTCCTCACAGCCTAAGAAAGCACTGTATTATCAGGTACAGTCCTTTCGGCTTCAGAAAAGCAAGCGGGTCAAAGGCGCTTCCTTTCTGCACAGAGACGAGGGAAGAGGGAAAAAGCTGCACCAGTCAGCCAGTTCCCAGAGTCAAAATTCTTCCCCCGCTTCCTCTGAGTCCACTGCATGATGCGGGGGCTCCACAGGCGTAGCCAGGTACGGTGGGGGGCCGCCTCAAAAATTTCAGCGATCAGTGGGCTCGCTCACAGGTGGATCCCTGGATCCTTCAAGTAGTATCTCAGGGGTACAGGCTGGAATTCGAGGCGTCTTCCCCCCCCGCCGTTTTCCTCAAATCTGCCTTGCCGACAACTCCCTCAGGCAGGGAGGCTGTGCTAGAGGCAATTCACAAGCTGTATTCCCAGCAGGTGATAGTCAAGGTGCCCCTACTTCAACAAGGACGGGGTTACTATTCCACACTGTTTGTGGTACCGAAACCGGACGGTTCGGTGAGACCCATTTTAAATTTGAAGTCCTTGAACACATACATAAAAAAATTCAAGTTCAAGATGGAATCGCTCAGGGCGGTTATTGCAAGCCTGGAGGAGGGGGATTACATGGTATCCCTGGACATCAAGGATGCTTACCTACATGTCCCCATTTACCATCCTCACCAGGAGTACCTCAGATTTGTGGTACAGGATTGCCATTACCAATTCCAAACACTGCCGTTTGGACTGTCCACGGCACCGAGGGTCTTTACCAAGGTAATGGCAGAAATGATGATACTCCTTCGAAAAAAGGGAGTTTTTAATATCCCGTACCTGGACGATCTCCTTATAAAGGTGAGGTCCATGGAGCAGTTATTGGTCGGAGTAGCACTATCTCGGGAAGTGCTACAACAGCACGGATGGATTCTATACATTCCAAAGTCACTGCTGGTTCCTACCACACGCCTGCTGTTCCTGGGGATGGTTCTGGACACAGAACAGAAAAAAGTGTTTCTCCCGCAGGAGAAAGCCAAGGAGCTGTCCTCTCTAGTCAGAGACCTCCTGAAACCAAAACAGGTATCGGTGCATCACTGCACACGAGTCCTGGGAAAAATGGTAGCTTCTTACGAAGCAAAATTCCATTCGGCAGGTTCCATGCAAGAACCTTTCAGTGGGACCTCTTGGACAAGTGGTCGGAATCGCATCTTCAGATGCATCGGCTGATAACCCTGTCTCCAAGGACCAGGGTATCTCTACTGTGGTGGCTGCAGAGTGCTCATCTTCAAGAGGGCCGCAGATTCGGCATACAGGACTGGGTCCTGGTAACCACGGATGCCAGCCTTCGAGGCTGGGGGGCAGTCACACAGGGAAGAAATTTCCAAGGACTTTGGTCAAGTCAGGAGTCGTCCCTACACATAAATATTCTGGAACTGAGGGCCATTTACAATGCCCTAAGTCTGGCAAGGCCTCTGCTTCAAAACCAGCCGGTACTGATCCAATCGGACAAAATCACGGCAGTCGCCCATGTAAACCGACAGGGCGGCACAAGAAGCAGGATGGCGATGGCAGAAGCCACAAGGATTCTCCGATGGGCGGAAAATCACGTCTTAGCACTGTCAGCAGTGTTCATTCCGGGAGTGGACAACTGGGAAGCAGACTTCCTCAGCAGACACGACCGACACCCGGGAGAGTGGGGACTTCATCCAGAAGTCTTCCAACTGTTGGTAAACCGTTGGGAAAGGCCACAGGTGGACATGATGGCGTCCTGCCTAAACAAAAAACTAGATATTGCGCCAGGTCAAGGGACCCTCGGGCAATAGCTGTGGATGCTCTAGTGACACCGTGGGTGTACCAGTCGGTTTATGTATTCCCTCCTCTGCCTCTCATACCAAAGGTACTGAGAATAATAAGAAAACGAGGAGTAAGAACGATACTCGTGGTTCCGGATGGGCCAAGAAGAGCTTGGTACCCAGAACTTTAAGAAATAATATCAGAGGACCCATGGCCTCTACCGCTCAGACAGGATCTGCTACAGCAGGGGCCCTGTCTGTTCCAAGACTTACCGCGGCTGCGTTGGACGGCATGGCGGTTGAATTCCGGATCCTAAAGCAAAAGGGCATTCCGGAGGAAGTCATTCCTACGCTGATAAAAGCCAGGAAAGAAGTAACCGCAAACCATTATCACCGTATTTGGCGAAAATATGTTGCGTGGTGTGAGGCCAGGAAGGCCCCAACAGAGGAATTTCAGCTGGGTCGTTTTCTGCACTTCCTACAGTCAGGAGTGACTATGGACCTAAATTTGGGTTCCATTAAGGTCCAGATTTCGGCTCTGTCGATTTTCTTCCAGAAAGAACTGGCTTCACTGCCTGGAGTTCAGACATTTGTAAAGGGAGTGCTACATATTTAGCCCCCTTTTTGTGCCTTCTGTGGCACCTTGGGATCTCAACGTGGTGTTGAGTTTCTTAAAATCACATTGGTTTGAGCCACTTAAAACTGTGGATTTGAAATATCTCACGTGGAAAGTGGTCATGTTATTGGCCTTGGCTTCGGCCAGGCGTGTGTCAGAATTGGCGGCTTTGTCATGTAAAAGCCCTTATCTGATTTTCCATATGGATAGGGCAGAATTGAGGACTCGTCCCCAGTTTCTCCCTAAGGTGGTATCAGCTTTTCACTTGAACCAACCTATGGTAGTGCCTGCGGCTACTAGGGACTTGGAAGATTCCAAGTTACTGGACGTAGTCAGGGCCTTAAAAATTTATATTTCCAGGACGGCTGGAGTCAGGAAAACTGACTCGTTTTTTATCCTGTAGGCACCCAACAAAATAGGTGCTCCTGCTTCTAAGCAGACTATTGCTCGCTGAATTTGTAACACAATTCAGCTGGAGCATTCTGCGGCTGGATTGCCGCATCCTAAATCGGTAACAGCCCATTCCACGAGGAAAGTGGGCTCATCTTGGGCGGCTACCCGAGGGGTCTCGGCTTTACAACTTTGCCGAGCTGCAACTTGGTCAGGGGCAAACACGTTTGCTAAATTCTACAAATTTGATACCCTGGCTGAGGAGGACCTTCAGTTCTCTCATTCGGTGCTGCAGAGTCATCCGCACTCTCCCGCCCGTTTGGGAGCTTTGGTATAATCCCCATGGTCCTTATGGAGTCCCAGCATCCACTAGGACGTCAGAGAAAATAAGATTTTACTCACCGGTAAATCTATTTCTCGTAGTCTGTAGTGGATGCTGGGCGCCCATCCCAAGTGCGGATTGTCTGCAATACTTGTATATAGTTATTGCCTAACTAAAGGGTTATTGTTGAGCCATCTGTTGAGAGGCTCAGTTATATTTCATACTGTTAACTGGGTATAGTATCACGAGTTATACGGTGTGATTGGTGTGGCTGGTATGAGTCTTATTCCCAGCATCCACTACGGACTACGAGAAATAGATTTACCGGTGAGTAAAATCTTATTTTTTTTGTTATGCATATGCGGCAAATGGGAAACAAGTGCGAGCACCATTATTAGTATTCAGCCGGGTGCATTGTTGCAGCATTTTGTTATCTACGGGACCCCAGCTCAACATTAATATATCCATATGGATAAACTGATTTTATTTGGGACTGAATCCACATAAAGTATTGAGGACATTGAGTCACCCTAATTAACGGAGTTGATACAATTTGGTTCATAATACTATTATTTGATACCAACTACAGTTGAGTCTATTAGGTGTTTGTTTTTTTAATTATCTGGCTACAGTCCATTGTATGATTTTTATGTGTAATTTTTATATAATTTTTCTATACGGGTTATCTAATCCATTTAATCGTTTCTCTAGCGCAACCTTTTTTCTGCTGGAATTACGCCTGTGCAGCTAAACCTAGATGGAATGGATACCTTTTTAAATACCTGGGTTCAACTATTAATGGTCAACGAATAGCTGCTACAAGTGACATCAGAAGTTGTATAGGTTGTGCTACAGCTGCCTTTGCATCTGTGAAAAAAAGCCCCTGGAACCAACAGGACATTTCCACAAAAGATTAAGGTATTCAACACGTCGATTAGAAAAATATTACTTTATGGTTCAGAATCACAGATAATGCTTAAAAACGACCTAACAAGACTGGAATGTTTCTAGATGAGGTGCTTATGAAACATACAACAAGTAAAACTAACACCGCTGGAGAAATGAAAACATCCTAAGGCTACTGTATGCCAAGACCAACCCACAATTGAATCCTGCCCGACTGGATGGAAAATGGCACGTGATGCGCTAAAGAAAACATGGCTAAAGCAGATTGCCCAAGACCTTCAACCATTGCTGATGCCAAGCAAGCCGTCCTAAACCGATCCCAGTGGCGTGCGGTTATTAGAGATTCCCTGCCTTTAGCTGTCACAGTGCGGCAAGCTTACCCTGCCGGCGCTAATGACAATTAAGTCTTAGAACATGGCGACCACTGCAGGTCAGTCACTCAGGGATTTGGGGTTTTATTGCCTCAATCTTGAATTATTTCAAGATAATTAAGTTTATTCAAAGTGACCTACATATTTGCTTTTTATTTCTTCTGTGTACATTAGATACCTCATTGGAGAAACAGATGCAGTAGCCATCAATTGTTCTACCTTTTTATTGGCATTACAGTAGTAATGTATGCATTTACTTCCCCGGCTACATTCTGCAAAGTGTCTTCATTTATATTTGTTTATCTATAGCTACATTGCATATACATTATTTCAATACCTTGTGGTATAGATGGAGTTTGTAGCCACCAGAGAAATAGGATTCTAGCTAACATTAATATTACATACAATTAAACAGTGTAGGTGCCATGAAAATGTAATTTCTAACGTTCCATGAATCTTATGAGATATAGGGGGGTATTGAATTGTTTATGCGCGCCCAGAGATTCCAGATCTACCGTCTAAGGTGACTGGTAATAGCGGGAAGCTCTTCAATTGTTTTATCGCAGAAAGGTGCTGTCACTTTTCACATCTTCTTGCTTGCATTGGGGACTGTGCAAAGAAATGTCTTCCCGCGGTTAATTGCGCCATCTAGTGGCGGACACGGGGGAAAATAATCGAATTCCCCCATATAGTCAAGTAAAGAAATGTCCACTAAATATACTGTAAATAAGAGTAGTATGAAACCAATTAAGTGGTTTTACCTATGCTCTCAGTACACAGCACAGTGATGGGCTACATAAGGCAAGCGGGCATCTGAAGCATACCATTGGAGTAGATGAGAACTGTTATCTTGGCCAGTGAGATCATTTACTTTAAGCATTTCATGAAGTGGGCAAGTAGAATGTAATGGCGGGTTATCGAAGATGAGCGCACTTAGGGGGTAATTCCAAGTTGATCGCAGCAGGAATTTTTTAGCAGTTGGGCAAAACCATGTGCACTGCAGGGGAGGCAGATATAACATGTGCAGAGAGAGTTAGATTTGGGTGGGTTATTTTGTTTCTGTGCAGGGTAAATACTGGCTGCTTTATTTTTACACTGCAATTTAGATTGCAGATTGAACACACCACACCCAAATCTAACTCTCTGCACATGTTATATCTGCCTCCCCTGCAGTGCACATGGTTTTGCCCAACTGCTAAAAAATTTCCTGCTGCGATCAACTTGGAATTACCCCCTCTAGGCGGAAACGTTCTCGAAGTCTGAATATTTCAACTACTCATATAAAATGTTCTATTGGCCTCGATCATAGGTACATAAAGAAAGAAGCATTGTCAATCTCATGTAGAGTTGATAGACTAGGGACCCCCCCCCGCCCCACCTTCCATCTCTCATGCTGAGTAAAATCTAAAAATAAAAAATTATACGCAATACTTCCATTTTGGCAAATGCATATCTAACGTTGGCCAGGAGATACTTTAGGAAGGTTTTTGGCCTCTACGCTTTGTCCAAATTTATTGTTTCTGTTTTCACTTTCACCCAAACAGATAGGAAATACTTGTAATGGCCTAATTACGTTGGGGGCGGCTGCAAGCTAAAATGCGTCTTCCCCCTGTGGCTCAGCACATCCGAATGGAGCAACAGTTGAGTTGCTTCATTGGGCGCCATCTACTGGCAGCCATAGGGAAGATCAATTGAATTACTCCCATTATATTTCTTCCTTTGTTAACACTCAAAGGTAGTGATTTCCTAGTGACCATGTTGGCTTCAGGAGATATGGTTATCTGTTTCTTATAAGCAGTAAAGGTTTTACCAATGCTTGAAGTTCCCTGGAAATGGATGACATTGAAAGCAGTTTTCCTAGTGGCACTTACCTGTGCCACAAAGATTCTCAAATTATAGGAATTTTAGGGGGAATGGTCTTGCATTTGACCAAACGTAATGGGTGCCCATCGGAGCAGTTCAAGTGTCCTCCCACACTGATCTTCACTTGACCGCTGAGACTCTAAAGAAGATGCTGGAGCTACTGCTGCTGCCGGGAGAAGGTAAGAGACAACTAGACCCCCACGGATGGCTTGTACACCCTGAGCACAAATCTGTGTTGCCTCAATGCAGACCGCTAATTGAATTTCTCGGGCACTACCCAGGAGCTGAAGCCACACAGTAAAGTCCACGACTAATTGAATTGGTGTACAGCATTTAATCTGAAAAGCAAAAAGGCACCAATTCTACGTGGTTGTGTATTTTGTGGAAAAAATAATTATTATTATTTAGGCGTTGACAATCATTATATGAAACACATGAAAAGTAACCAGTACCATAACATTTATTTTAGTTATAAACTCTACCAAAATTCACAAACTTTTTGTACTCCATTTGTTACGCAAGGAGCACTGTATATTTAAACAGGTTCAAAACTGAACCCGTGAACATCGCTGTGTGTATGCATTGAGCTATTTTCCTGCCAGCTATGTTCACATCATCGCTGTGCATACACGCTGGGCAAAAACGCCCAGTGTGTATGCACCTTACGTCTTTCACCAGCAATTGTAGAAGGCACGTATACTGCAACATTAGATAAACATATTGAACTATGGAGTACTGGGTAATAAACCAAATGCTTACCTTTATGCTATGAAGGTTCTAGACAATGCCTGGCCTTAGTGTTCCACTGGTAACTGCTATGGCACAGAGAGGCTTTGGGGTATATGCAATTGCGGTCGAATTCCCGAAATTGTCGAATTTCGGGTCATTTTCGCCAAAAAAAAAAAAATCGTCAATGCAATTCAGTGCTTTCCGTCAGAAAAAAAGGACTTTCAAAATTCGACTTTTTGAAATTCGACTTTTTGCAAATTCGACTTTTCTGCAATGATACAAGTGCTGCAATTCGACAAAAGCATATTCAATTCAAGTTTGGAAATTCGACAGCAGTGCTTTTAGACAGTAAATTTGTCATTTTCAATCCGCCACACTTTGGAGGGTGAAAACAATAAAAACATTTTTAAACATGTTTTTTTTGGTGTTTTTTTTTTTTTTTTTGGGAATAGCATATCTATTTATATTAGAAGGGATTATGTACTTTTTTTTTTTTTTTAATATATTTTTTTAAAATATATATATATATATTTTTTTTTTTTTTTTAGTGCTGGAACGGTAAAATTTTTAAAAAAATGGCGTGGGGTCCCCCCTCCAAAGCATAACCAGCCTCGGGCTCTACGAGCTGGTCCTGGTTCTAAAAATGCGGGGAAAAATTGGGCAGGGATCCCCCGTATTTTTAAAACCAGCACCGGGCTCTGCGCCTGGTGCTGGTGCAAAAAATACGGGGGACAAAACGAGCAGGGGTCCCCCGTATTTTTCACACCAGCATCAGGCTCCACTAGCTGGACAGATAATGCCACAGCCGGGGGTCACTTTTATACAGTGCCCTGCGGCCGTGGCATTAAATATCCAACTAGTCACCCCTGGCCGGGGTACCCTGGGGGAGTGGGGACTCCTTCAATCAAGGGGTCCCCCCCCCAGCCACCCAAGGGCCAGGGGTGAAGCCCGAGGCTGTCCCCCCCCCCATCCAAGGGCTGCGGATGGGAGGCTGATAGCCTTGAGTAAAATGACAAGAATATTGTTTTTTCCAGTAGTACTACAAGTCCCAGCAAGCCTCCCCCGCAAGCTGGTACTTGGAGAACCACAAGTACCAGCATGCGGGAGAAAAACGGGCCTGCTGGTATCTGTAGTACTACTGGGAAAAAAATACCCAAATAAAAACAGGACACAGACACCGTGACAGTAAAACTTTATTACACACTGCCGACACACACATACTTACCTATGTTCACACGCCGACATCGGTCCTCTTCTCCATGTAGAATCCACGGATACCTGAAAAGAAAAGATCAATATACTCACCTCAGCCAGGGTCCAGAGATAAATCCACGTACTTGGCAAAAAAAGAAAACTGACACACTGACCACCGGACTGAAAGGGGTCCCATGCTGACACATGAGACCCCTTACCCCGAATGCCGGGACACCACGTGACTCCTGTCACTGAAGTCCCTTCAGCCAATCAGGAAGCGCTACTTCCGTGGCGCTCACCTGATTGGCTGTGCGCTGTCTGTGCTGTGACAGCGCATCGCACAGCTCCGTCCATTAGTTTCAATGGTGTGAACTTTGCCGTCAGCGGTGGGGTTACCCGCGGTCTTTCTCTATCGTCCTAAGTGGATGCTGGGGTTCCTGAAAGGACCATGGGGAATAGCGGCTCCGCAGGAGACAGGGCACAAAAGTAAAGCTTTTACAGGTCAGGTGGTGTGTACTGGCTCCTCCCCCTATGACCCTCCTCCAGACTCCAGTTAGTTAGATTTTTGTGCCCGGCCGAGAAGGGTGCAATTCTAGGTGGCTCTCATAAAGAGCTGCTTAGAGAGTTTAGCTTAGGTTTTTTTTTATTTTACAGTGATTCCTGCTGGCAACAGGATCACTGCAACGAGGGACAGAGGGGAGAAGAAGTGAACTCACCTGCGTGCAGGATGGATTGGCTTCTTGGCTACTGGACATGAAGCTCCAGAGGGACGATCACAGGTACAGCCTGGATGGTCACCGGAGCCACGCCGCCGGCCCCCTCACAGATGCTGAAGCAAGAAGAGGTCCAGAATCGGCGGCTGAAGACTCCTGCAGTCTTCTTAAGGTAGCGCACAGCACTGCAGCTGTGCGCCATTTTCCTCTCAGCACACTTCACACGGCAGTCACTGAGGGTGCAGGGCGCTGGGGGGGGGGGCGCCCTGGGAGGCAAATGAAAACCTTTAAAAAGGCTAAAAATACCTCACATATAGCCCCAGAGGCTATATGGAGATATTTACCCCTGCCTAAATGTACTAAATAGCGGGAGACGAGCCCGCCGGAAAAGGGGCGGGGCCTATCTCCTCAGCACACGGCGCCATTTTCTGTCACAGCTCCGCTGGTCAGGAAGGCTCCCAGGTCTCTCCCCTGCACTGCACTACAGAAACAGGGTATAACAGAGAGGGGGGGCAAAATAAATGGCAATATATTAATATAAAAGCAGCTATAAGGGAGCACTTAATCATAAGGCTATCCCTGTCATATATAGCGCTTTTTGGTGTGTGCTGGCAGACTCTCCCTCTGTCTCCCCAAAGGGCTAGTGGGTCCTGTCTTCGTATAGAGCATTCCCTGTGTGTCTGCTGTGTGTCGGTACGTGTGTGTCGACATGTATGAGGACGTTATTGGTGTGGAGGCGGAGCAATTGCCAAATATGAGGATGTCACCTCCTAGGGGGTCGACACCAGAATGGATGCCTTTATTTGTGGAATTACGGGATAGCGTCAACTCGCTTAAGCAGTCGTTTGCCGACATGAGGCGGCCGGACACTCAATTAGTGCCTGTCCAGGCGCCTCAAACACCGTCAGGGGCTGTAAAACGCCCCTTGCCTCAGTCGGTCGACACAGACCCAGACGCAGGCACTGATTCCGGTGGTGAAGGTGACGAATCAACCGTATTTTCCAGTAGGGCCACACGTTATATGATTTTGGCAATAAAGGAGATGTTACATTTAGCTGATACTACAGGTACCACTAAACAGGGTATTATGTGGGGTGTGAAAAAACTACCAGTAGTTTTTACCGAATCAGAAGAATTAAATGACGTGTATGATGAAGCGTGGGGTGCCCCGATAAAAAACTGCTAATTTCAAAGAAGTTATTGGCTTTATACCCTTTCCCGCCAGAGGTTAGGGAGCGCTGGGAAACACCTCCTAGGGTGGACAAAGCGCTAACACGCTTATCAAAACAAGTGGCGTTACCCTCTCCTGAGACGGCCGCACTTAAAGATCCATCAGATAGGAGGATGGAAAATATCCAAAAAGGTATATACACACATGCAGGTGTTATACTACGACCAGCTATTGCGACTGCCTGGATGTGCAGTGCTGGGGTAGTTTGGTCTGAGTCCCTGATCGAAAATATTGATACCCTGGACAGGGACAATATTTTACTGTCGTTAGAACAAATAAAGGATGCATTTCTTTATATGCGTGATGCACAGAGAGATATCTGCACACTGGCATCACGGGTAAGTGCTATGTCCATTTCGGCCAGAAGAGCTTTATGGACACGACAGTGGACAGGCGATGCGTAGAGGAGTTATTTGGGGTCGGTCTATCGGATTTGGTGGCCACGGCTACGGCCGGGAAATCCACCTTTCTACCTCAAGTCACTCCCCAACAGAAAAAGGCACCGACCTTTCAACCGCAGCCCTTTCGTTCCTTTAAAAATAAGAGAGCAAAGGGCTATTCATATCTGCCACGAGGCAGAGGACGAGGGAAGAGACAGCAACAGGCAGCTCCTTCCCAGGAACAGAAGCCCTCCCCGGCTTCTACAAAAGCCTCAGCATGACGCTGGGGCTTCGCAAGCGGACTCGGGGGCGGTAGGCGGTCGTCTCAAGAATTACAGCGCGCAGTGGGCTCACTCGCAGGTAAATCCCTGGATCCTGCAGATAATATCTCAGGGGTACAGGTTGAAATTAGAGACAGAGCCACCTCGCCGTTTCCTGAAGTCTGCTTTACCAACGTCCCCCTCAGAAAGGGAGACGGTTTTGGAAGCCATTCACAAGCTGTATTCTCAGCAGGTGATAGTCAAGGTACCTCTTCTACAACAAGGGAAGGGGTATTATTCCACTCTTTTTGTGGTACCGAAGCCGGATGGCTCGGTAAGGCCTATTCTAAATCTGAAGTCCTTGAACCTGTACATAAAGAAGTTCAAGTTCGAGATGGAGTCACTCAGAGCAGTGATAGCGAACCTGGAAGAAGGGGACTTTATGGTATCCTTGGACATCAAGGATGCGTATCTCCACTTTCCAATTACCCCTCACACCAGGGGTACCTCAGGTTCGTTGTACAAAACTGTCACTATCAGTTTCAGACGTGCCGTTTGGTTTGTCCACGGCACCTCGGGTCTTTACAAAGGTAATGGCCGAGATAATATTTCTTCTTCGAAGAAAAGGCGTATTAATTATCCCATACTTGGACGATCTCCTAATAAGGGCAAGGTCCAGAGAACAGCTAGAGATGGGTTTAGCACTATCTCAAGAGGTGCTAAAGCAGCACGGATGGATTCTGAATATTCCAAAATCACAATTAATGCCGACAACTCGTCAGCTGTTCCTGGGGATGATTCTGGACACAGTTCAGAAAAAGGTTTTTCTTCCCGAAGAAAAAGCCAAGGAGTTATCTGACCTGGTCAGGAACCTCCTAAAACCAGGAAAGGTGTCTGTACATCAATGCACAAGAGTCCTGGGAAAAAATGGTAGCTTCTTACGAAGCAATCCCTTTCGGCAGATTCCATGCAAAGGGATCTGTTGGACAAATGGTCAGGGTCGCATCTTCAGATGCACCTGCGGATAACCCTGTCGCCGAGGACAAGGGTATCCCTTCTGTGGTGGTTGCAGGAGGCTCATCTATTGGAGGGCCGCAGATTCGGCATGCAGGATTGGATCCTGGTGACCACGGATGCCAGCCTGAGAGGCTGGGGAGCAGTCACACAGGGAAGAAATTTCCAGGGAGTGTGGTCGAGCCTGAAAAAGTCTCTTCACATAAGCATTCTGGAACTAAGAGCAATCTACAATGCTCTAAGCCAGGCGGAACCTCTGCTTCAAGGAAGACCGGTGTTGATCCAGTCGGACAACATCACGGCAGTCGCCCATGTAAACAGACAGGGCGGCACAAGAAGCAGGAGGGCAATGGCAGAAGCTGCCAGGATCCTTCGCTGGGCGGAGAATCACGTGATAGCACTGTCAGCAGTATTCATCCCGGGCGTGGACAACTGGGAAGCAGACTTCCTCAGCAGACACGACCTTCACCCGGGAGAGTGGGGACTTCATCCAGAAGTTTTCCACATGCTATTAAACCGTTGGGTAAAACCAATGGTGGACATGATGGCGTCTCGCCTCAACAAAACACTGGACAGGTATTGCGCCAGGTCAAGAGATCCGCAGGCAATAGCTGTGGACGCGCTGGTAACACCTTGGGTGTACCAGTCGGTATATGTGTTTCCTCCTCTGCCTCTCATACCAAAGGTATTGAGGATTATACGGCAAAGAGGAGTAAGACTAGTGGCTCCGGATTGGCCAAGAAGGACTTGGTACCCGGAACTTCAAGAGATGGTCACGGACGATCCGTGGCCTCTACTTCTGAGAAGGGACCTGCTTCAGCAGGGTCCTTGTCTTTTTCAAGACTTACCGCGGCTGCGTTTGACGGCATGGCGTTTGAATGCCAGATCCTAAAAGGAAAAGGCATTCCAGAAGAAGTCATTCCTACCTTGATAAAGGCAAGGAAGGAAGTCACCGCGAAGCATTATCGCCGTATTTGGCGAAAATATGTTGCGTGGTGCGAGCAGCGGAGTGCTCCGATGGAGGAATTTCAACTGGGTCGTTTTCCTACATTTCCTGCAATCAGGATTGTCTATGGGTCTCAAATTGGGATCTATTAAGGTTCAAATTTCGGCCCTATCAATATTCTTCCAAAAAGAATTGGCCTCAGTCCCTGAGGTCCAGATTTTTATCAAAGGAGTACTGCATATACAGCCTCCTGTGGTGCCTAAGGTGGCACCGTGGGATCTAAATGTAGTTTTAGATTTCCTCAAATCCAATTGGTTTGAACCACTAAAGAATGTGGATTTGAAATATCTCACATGGAAAGTGACTATGTTACTGGCCCTGGCTTCGGCCGGGAGAGTATCTGAACTGGCGGCTTTGTTTTATAAAAGCCCTTATTTAATTTTCCATTCGACATAGGGCAGAGCTGCGGACGCGTCCGCATTTTCTCCCTAAGGTGGTATCAGCGTTTCACCTGAACCAGCCTATTGTAGTGCCTGCGGCTACAGACGACTTGAAGGACTCCAAGTTGTTGGACGTTGTCAGAGCCTTAAAAATATACATTTAAAGGACGGCTGGAGTCAGAAAATCTGACTCGCTGTTTATACTGTATGCACCCAACAAGTTGGGTGCACCTGCTTCTAAGCAGTCGATTGCTCGTTGGATTTGTAACAAAATTCAACTTGTACATTCTGTGGCAGGCCTGCCACAGCCTAAATCTGTTAAGGCCCATTCCGCAAGGAAGGTGGGCTCATCTTGGGCGGCTGCCCGAGGGGTCTCGGCATTACAACTCTGCCGAGCAGCTACGTGGTCAGGGGAGAACACGTTTGTAAATTTTTACAAATTTGATACCCTGGCAAAGGAGGACCTGGAGTTCTCTCATTCGGTGCTGCAGAGTCATCCGCACTCTCCCGCCCGTTTGGGAGCTTTGGTATAATCCCCATGGTCCTTTCAGGAACCCCAGCATCCACTTAGGACGATAGAGAAAATAAGAATTTACTTACCGATAATTCTATTTCTCGGAGTCCGTAGTGGATGCTGGGCGCCCATCCCAAGTGCGGATTATCTGCAATACTTGTACATAGTTATTGTTAACTAATTCGGGTTATTGTTTAGGAAGCCATCTTTCAGAGGCTCCTCTGTTATCATACTGTTAACTGGGTTTAGATCACAAGTTGTACGGTGTGATTGGTGTGGCTGGTATGAGTCTTACCCGGGATTCAAAATCCTCCCTTATTGTGTACGCTCGTCCGGGCACAGTACCTAACTGGAGTCTGGAGGAGGGTCATAGGGGGAGGAGCCAGTACACACCACCTGACCTGTAAAAGCTTTACTTTTGTGCCCTGTCTCCTGCGGAGCCGCTATTCCCCATGGTCCTTTCAGGAACCCCAGCATCCACTACGGACTCCGAGAAATAGAATTATCGGTAAGTAAATTCTTATTTTCTCTTAGAATTGGTGCTGGCATGGACTGAAATGGTCATATGCTGTATTTAGTAAGCTACTCTTGGTTAACCAAACACAATGACCTTTATGCTCTGCCGGAGATTGCCTGAAGCTAATTAAATGCACAGCACATTAATAATAAACCTGAAAGGCAAACTGTTTTTGGAGCGGTGCTGCATTTTACAGCAGTTTCTATTTTGATGCTGATCTGGTCTTGCTATATCCAGCTGCTGTTTCATTATTGTAATGCATTTGTAATAGATAAGACAATTTAGGTCAGATGGGCATATTTATCTATCTTGTTTTAGTACAATAATGCGTGAGGGTGTTTTCACACCCTTTTCACATCCACAGAATGTACTAAAGGGCATTTGAAGGAAAATTATAAATCATAACATAAAGGCAGAAGTCTTGCAATTTTTATTTATTTAAATATTCTAAATTATGCCAGTATGTGTAATTTTCTGTTGTAGGAATTATAGAATGGAAATACACAAGTTCATAATACACTAACCAGTATTTTTGCAAATTTAAGTCTGAAAACTACATATTCCAGCTGTCTGAGTAAAAGCAAGTATTGAGACGTTTTTGTTTGCAGTGCGGCACATGATTGCTTGTGGTAGGTTTATTGAGTAATCTGTGTTTTATTTAAGAGTAAAGCGGTGGTTATGATAAATGTTCTAAAATGATATTGTAGTTTGTTTCAGTGGGGTTGGTATTTGAATTAATCAGAAGAGCTGTAGAGATTATACAGGGTTATAGTGAAAAGCTTGTACAAGTGCAGGAAAGGAATATCCATGATCAGTGGCTAAATGGAACTGCACCTCTAAGCAGTCTCTCTAGCAGCAGAGCTGGAGGATGGGGGCGGAGAGAGAGAGCCTCTGACGAAATGACTATAACCTTGGCAACCGCTGCAGGATAAAGGCAGAAAGCGTGATCATTTCTACAGTGCCTTTCTGCATTTATTTCTGTTTACCATGCGACTGATACGTAAGGCATTTAAACACACCTCACTGTATTGCAAAGTAATGGGGCTGTAATTTAATCCATTGTGATTAATCTCTTTGAAAAAATGGTACTGAAGTCATGAAATGTTTCTTGCGCATAAATTACATACAGACTACATTATGTTCCTTTTAACTAATGGGAAGATATTAAAGCACATTAAGCCTCATTTAAAATTCAAATTGTCACAGATGAACAGTAAAGGTAAAGTGCTGGCTTGACTTTCCACTTTAGCTGTTAAAAGGTAAACCATTATCCTACTCTTACAGACACCTGATCCTCTTCCCACATCTTTAGGACAGTGTGAAATGTGGCAGGTGTAAATTGGTTGTTTATGGTGTAGCTTCATTCCCTATACCAGGCATTCCCAACCTTGGGCCTCAAGGCACACTAACGGTCAAGGTTTTAGTGGTATCCATACTTCAGCACAGATGGTTAAATTAAAATTTCGACTTATTAATACCACTTTCAGACCGCATTGCAGGAGCCATACACTGGTGCTTTTTGGGTGCGACTCTGCAAGAGATCCCTTTCGGACTGCGTCTCCAACCCTGCAATATCCCAAGTCGGTGACATGACCGGCGATGTGACTCTTGGAGATCAGATCTCCAAGCACCACTTGTTCCCATACAGTGAATGGGTCGCATTGACCAGGCTTACCCGTTCACACTGCACAGCGATCCGTGTTGAACATGAGTTCAACCCTGGTCGATACGAGAATTGGAATACTGGTTTGCTCGACCTGGGTTATTCCAAATGGGCCCTTTCAGACCACACAGCAACCCGGGTTGCTGCGCGCTCATGTCAAATTACCCAAGTTATTGCTGTCTGTCTGAAAGGGGTGTAAGTCGCTTGTGCTCATGTAGGGCTATCACTAAAACCTGGACTGTTAGTGTGCCTTGAGGACCGAGGTTGGGAATGCCTGCCCTGTACATTGTGGATCTCAAGCTAGTGATGAGATCAGGTTTCCCACGCAAAGGAAGATGATTTACAAGCATCGCATCAGTACAAGTTCTATTCATTACTTCAGAGAGATGATATTCATGAAATAAAGGACAAAAATGCTTTATCCTTTCGATAAAGCACTTTTTCAATTGTTATATAAACCTTATTTAATTTTATATCTCATTTTGCAGCAATAAGCTTTCAGCTTTTTCATTTGCTTCATCTGGGAGACCATTCTGACCATGGGGTTAATGAGGGTTTGATGAGCCAGCACTTAATGAGTTAATGTTTGGGGTATTTGCTCCTCTTCTCAAAACCCTTGTTTTTGTTTTTCATTAAGTGCCCAAAGGAGTAGGCTCAACACTGAGTTAGCTTGGTATATATCAGTGGTTCCTACATACGATTCTCAAGGTACCCCAACAGTCCAGGTTTTTGGGATATCCATACTTAGGCAGAGGTGACTTAATTATCAGGAGAAACTCAGAAAATTAGAATATCATGCAAAAGTGAGAGATTTCAAGCCTTTGTTAAAATTTTGACGATTGTGCCTTACAGTTTAAGAAACCCCAAATCTCAGAAAATTAGAATTACATAAAGTCAGTCAATTATTTTAAATACATAAATGTCAGCCCTCTGAAAAGTATAATCATGCATATGTTCTCAGTACTTGGTTTGGGCCCCTTTTGCATGAATTACTGCCTCAATGCGGCGGGGCATGGATTCTATCAGCCTGTGGCACTGCTGAGGTGTTATGGAAGACCACGATGCTTCAATAGCAGCCTTCAGCTCTTCTGCATTGTTCGATCTCATGTCTCTCATCTTTCTCTTGGCAATGCCCCATAGATTCTCTATGGGGTTCAGGTCAGGTGAGTTTTCTGGCCAATTCAGCACAGTAATCCCACGGTCATTGAACCAGGTTTTGGTATTTTTGGCATTGTGGACAGGTGCCAGGTCCTACTGGAAAACGAAGTCAGCATCTCCATAAAGCTTGTCTGCTGAAGGAAGCATGAAGTGTTCTAAAATGTCCTGGTAGACTGCTGCGTTGACTCTGGACTTGATAAAGCACAGTGGACCAACACCAGCAGATGGCATGGCTCCCCAAATCAACAAAGACTGTGGAAACTTCACACTGAACTTCAAGCATCTTGTATTGTGTGCCCCTCCATTCTTCCTCCATACTCTAGGAAATTGGTTTCCAAATGAGATGCAAAATTCTCTCTCATCAGAAAAGAGGACTTTGGACCACTGAGCAACAGACTAATTCTTTTTTTCTTTAGCCGAGGTAAGACGCTTCTGACGTTGTTTGTTGTTCAGGAGCGGCTTGACAAGAGGAATACGACATATGAAGCCCATGTCCAGAATCAGTCTGTGTGGTGATTCTTGATGCACTAACTCCAGTCTCAGTCCAGTCCTTGTGAAGCTCCCCCACACTTTTGAATGGCCTTTTCCTGACAATCCTCTCCAGGCTGCTGTCATCCCTGCTGCTTGTGCAATTTGAGAAAAATCCAACTTCTTTTTCAATTTCTTCTTGAGGCTTTCCCTCCTTGTGGGGGCTGTCAATGATGGTTTTCTGCAAAACTGTCAGGTCAGCAGTATTCCCCATGATTGTGAATTGTACTGAACCAGACTGAGAGACCATTTAAAGGCTCCAGAACCCTTTGCCGGTGGTTTGGATTAATTAGCTGATTAGGGTGTGACACTGAGCCTACAATTTTGAACCTTTTCACAATATTCTAATTTTCTGGGATTTGGGGTTTTCTTAAACTGTAAGCCACAATCATCAAAATTATAACACATAAAGGCTTGAAATATTTCACTTTGCATGTAATGAATCTATATAATTAGTTTCACCTTTTCTCTGACGTCCTAGTGGATGCTGGGAACTCCGAAAGGACCATGGGGAATAGCGGGCTCCGAAGGAGGCTGGGCACTCTAGAAAGATTTAGGACTACCTGGTGTGCACTGGCTCCTCCCACCATGACCCTCCTCCAAGCCTCAGTTAGATTTTGTGCCCGGCCGAGGTTGGATGCACACTAGGGGCTCTCCTGAGCTCTTAAAAGAAAGTCTTAGGTTTATTATTTTCAGTGAGAACTGCTGGCAACAGGCTCACTGCAGCGAGGGACTAAGGGGAGAAGAAGCGAACTCGCCTGCTTGCAGCTGGATTGGGCTTCTTAGGCTACTGGACACCATTAGCTCCAGAGGGATCGACCGCAGGCCCAGCCTTGATGTTCGGTCCCGGCGCCGCGCCGCCATCCCCCTTACAGAGCCAGAAGCAAGAAGATGATCCGGAAAATCGGCGGCATGAAGACATCAGTCTTGACCAAGGTAGCGCACAGCACTGCAGCTGTGCGCCATTGCTCCTCTCACACTTCACACTCCGGTCACTGAGGGTGCAGGGCGCTGGGGGGGGGGGGGCGGGGCGCCCTGAGGCAGCAATAAAAACACCTTGGCTGGCAAAAATACCTCAATATATAGCCCCAGGGGCTATATATGAGGTAAATACCCCTGCCAGATTCCATAAAAAAGCGGGAGAATAGGCCGCGGGAAAGGGGCGGAGCTATCTCCCTCAGCACACTGGGCGCCATTTTTCCCTCACAGTTCCGCTGGAAGGAAGCTCCCTGGCTCTCCCCTGCAGACTACTCTACAGAAAAGGGTAAAAAAGAGAGA
The DNA here is from genome assembly GCF_028390025.1 of Pseudophryne corroboree. Lineage (NCBI taxonomy): Eukaryota > Metazoa > Chordata > Amphibia > Anura > Myobatrachidae > Pseudophryne > Pseudophryne corroboree. The sequence goes on from NC_086449.1 coordinate 373,921,198, forward strand.
GGGGGGGCATTTAATTTGGCGCAGTATATAGTTTATATTAAAAAGCAGCTATAAGGGACATAACTCAGTTAGTCCCTGCCTTATATAGCGCTCTGGTGTGTGCTGGCATACTCTCACTCTGTCCCCCCCAAAGGGCTTTTGTGGGTCCTGTCCTCTATATAGAGCATTCCCTGTGTGTGTGTGTGGAGTGTGTCGGTACGGCTGTGTCGACATGTTTGATGAGGATAATGAGGTGGAGGTGGAGCAGATGCCTTTAGAAGGGATGTCACCCCCTGGGGGGCAGACACCTGAGTGGATGTGCTTATGGAAAGAAATTAGTGCACGTATAGACTCATTACATAAGAAATTTGACGACATGCCGACTGCGGGACAGCCGAGTTCTCAGCTCGTGCCTGTCCAGGTGTCTCAAAAGTCATCAGGGGCTCTGAAACGCCCGCTATCTCAGATGGCACAAGTAGATGTCGACACGGATACTGACACCAGTGTCGACGACAATGAGTCAAATTTAATGCCCATTAAGGCCATTCACTGCATGATTGAGGCAATGAAAGAGGTGTTAAATATTTCTGATTTACATCCAGGTACCACAAAAAAGGGTATTATGTTTGGGGAGAAAAAACTACCTGTAGTTTTTCCCCCGTCAGATGAATTAAATGAAGTGTGTGAAGAAGCGTGGGCTTCCCCTGATAAAAAATTGGTAATTCCTAAGAAGGTACTAATGGCGTTCCCTTTCCCGCCAGAGGATAGGTTACGTTGGGAAACACCTCCTAGGGTGGATAAAGCGCTCACACGTTTGTCTAAAAAGGTGGCACTACCGTCTCAGGATACGGCCGCCCTTAAGGAACCTGCTGATAGAAAGCAGGAGGCGATCCTGAAGTCTGTATATACACACTCGGGCATTATACTTAGACCAGCTATTGCGTCAGCATGGATTTGCAGTGCTGCCGCTGCGTGGTCGGATAAACTGTCAGAAAATATTGACACACTAGACAGAGACACGATTCTGCTAACAATTGACCATATCAAAGACTCAGTCTTATATATGAGAGATGCACAGAGGGAAGTCTGCCGGCTGGCATCTAAAATAAGTGCATTGTCCATCTCTGCTAGGAGATGCTTATGGACTCGCCAGTGGACTGGAGATGCAGATTCCAAAAGGCACATGGAAGTTTTGCCTTATAAGGGGGAGGAATTATTTGGGGATGGTCTCTCCGACCTAGTTTCCACAGCAACGTCTGGGAAGTCAGCATTTTTACCCCATGTCCCCTCACAGCCTAAGAAGGCGCCATTTTATCAGGTTCAGTCCTTTCGGACCCAGAAAAACAAGCGTGGAAAAGGAGGGTCTTTTCTCTCTAGAGGCAGAGGTAGGGGAAAAAGGCTGCAACAAACAGCAGGTTCCCAGGAGCAAAAGTCCTCCCCCGCTTCCTCTTCCAAGTCCGCCGCATGACGGTGGGGCTCCACAGGCGGAGCCAGGTACGGTGGGGGCCCGCCTCATGAATTTCAGCGATCAGTGGGCTCGCTCACAGGTGGATCCCTGGATCCTTCAAATAGTATCTCAGGGGTACAAGCTGGTATTCGAGGCGGCTCCACCCCACCGGTTCCTAAAATCTGCCTTGCCGATTGCTCCCTCAGACAGGGAGGCGGTGCTAGCAGCGATTCACAAGCTGTATTCCCAGCAGGTGATAATCAAGGTACCCCTACTTCAACAAGGCCGGGGTTACTATTCCACACTATTTGTGGTGCCGAAACCGGACGGTTCGGTGAGACCCATTTTAAATTTGAAATCCTTGAACACATACATAAAAAAATTCAAGTTCAAGATGGAATCGCTCAGGGCGGTTATTGCAAGCCTGGAGGAGGGGGATTACATGGAATCCCTGGACATCAAGGATGCTTACCTGCATGTCCCCATTTACCATCCTCACCAGGAGTACCTCAGATTTGTGGTACAGGATTGCCATTACCAATTCCAGACGCTGCCGTTTGGACTCTCCATGGCACCGAGGGTATTTACCAAGGTTATGGCGGAAATGATGATACTCCTTCGAAAAAAGGGAGTTTTAATTATCCCATACTTGGACGATCTCCTAATAAAGGCAGACCAGGGTGTCTCTTCTGTGGTGGCTGCAGAGTGCTCATCTTTTGGAGGGCCGCAGATTCGGCATACAGGACTGGGTCCTGGTGACCACGGATGCCAGCCTACGAGGCTGGGGGGCAGTCACAAAGGGAAGAAACTTCCAAGGACTATGGTCAAGTCAGGAGACTTCCCTTCACATAAATATTCTGGAACTAAGGGCCATTTACAATGCCCTAAGTCAAGCAAAATCCCTGCTCCTACACCAGCCGGTGCTGATCCAGTCAGACAACATCACGGCAGTCGCCCATGTGAATCGACAGGGCGGCACAAGAAGCAGGATGGCAATGGCAGAAGCCACAAGGATTCTCCGATGGGCGGAAAATCATGTACTAGCACTGTCAGCAGTGTTCATCCCGGGAGTGGACAACTGGGAAGCAGACTTTCTCAGCAGGCACGACCTCCACCCGGGAGAGTGGGGACTTCATCCAGAAGTCTTCCAAATGATTGTAAATCAGTGGGGTCGTCCACAGGTGGACATGATGGCGTCCCGCCTAAACAAAAAAACTAGAGAGGTATTGCGCCAGGTCAAGAGACCCTCAGGCGATAGCTGTGGACGCTCTAGTGACACCGTGGGTGTACCAGTCAGTTTGTGTTCCCTCCTCTACCTCTCATACCAAAGGTATTGAGAATAATAAGAAAGCGAGGTGTAAACACAATTCTCGTGGTTCCGAATTGGCCAAGAAGAGCGTGGTACCCGGAACTTCAAGAGATGATCTCAGAGGACCCGTGGTCTCTGCCGCTCAGACAAGACCTGCTACAGCAGGGGCCCTGTCTGTTCCAAGACTTACCGCGGCTGCGTTTGACGGCATGGCGGTTGAACGCCGGATCCTGAAGGAAAAGGGCATTCCGGAGGAAGTAATTCCTACGCTTATTAAAGCTAGGAAAGAGGTTACAGCAAATCATTATCACCGCATATGGCGGAAGTATGTTGCATGGTGTGAGGCCGCAAAGGCCCCAACAGAGGAATTTCAACTAGGTAGATTTCTGCATTTCCTGCAAGCAGGAGTTAATATGGGCCTAAAACTAGGCTCCATTAAAGTACAGATCTCGGCTCTGTCGATTTTCTTTCAAAAAGAACTAGCTTCAGTACCTGAAGTTCAGACATTTGTGAAAGGAGTGCTGCATATTCAGCCCCCATTTGTGCCTCCTGTGGCACCTTGGGATCTCAACGTGATGTTGAGTTTCTTAAAATCAACATTGGTTTGAGCCACTAAAAACCGTGGATCTGAAATATCTCACGTGGAAAGTGGTCATGTTATTGGCTTTGGCTTCAGCCAGGCGTGTGTCAGAATTGGCGGCTTTATCATGTAAAAGCCCTTATCTGATTTTCCATATGGATAGGGCAGAATTGAGGACTTGTCCCCAATTTCTCCCAAAGGTGGTGTCAGCGTTTCACCTGAACCAGCCTATTGTGGTGCCTGCGGCTACTAGGGACTTGGAGGACTCCAAGTTGCTAGACGTTGTCAGGGCCCTGAAAATATAGGTTTCCAGGACGGCTGGAGTCAGAAAATCTGACTCGCTGTTTATCCTGTATGCACCCAACAAGCTGGGTGCTCCTGCTTCTAAGCAGACTATTGCTCGCTGGATTTGTAGTACAATTCAGCTTGCTCATTCTGTGGCAGGCCTGCCACAGCCAAAATCTGTAAATGCCCATTCCACTTTCATCTTGGGCGGCTGCCCGAGGGGTCTCGGCTTTACAACTTTGCCGAGCAGCTACTTGGTCAGGGGCAAACACGTTTGCAAAATTCTACAAATTTGATACCCTGGCTGAGGAGGACCTGGAGTTCTCTCATTCGGTGCTGCAGAGTCATCCGCACTCTCCCGCCCGTTTGGGAGCTTTGGTATAATCCCCATGGTCCTTTCGGAGTTCCCAGCATCCACTAGGACGTCAGAGAAAATAAGAATTTACTCACCGGTAATTCTATTTCTCGTAGTCCGTAGTGGATGCTGGGCGCCCATCCCAAGTGCGGTTTATCTGCAATACTTGTACATAGTTATTGTTAACTAAATCGGGTTATTGTTGAGCCATCTGTTGAGAGGCTCAGTTGTTTCATACTGTTAACTGGGATTCATATCACGAGTTGTATGGTGTGATTGGTGTGGCTGGTATGAGTCTTACCCGGGATTCAAAATCCTTCCTTATTGTGTACGCTCGTCCGGGCACAGTGTCCTAACTGAGGCTTGGAGGAGGGTCATGGTGGGAGGAGCCAGTGCACACCAGGTAGTCCTAAATCTTTCTAGAGTGCCCAGCCTCCTTCGGAGCCCGCTATTTCCCATGGTCCTTTCGGAGTTCCCAGCATCCTCTACGGACTACGAGAAATAGAATTACCGGTGAGTAAATTCTTATTTTTAAGTTGAATTACTGAAATAAATTAATTTTTGCACGATATTCTAATTTTGAGTTTCACCTGCACCATCTGTGCACCAGCAGGGATAGCCCTAAAACCTGGACTGTTGGGGTTCCTTGAGGACAGCGTGTGGGAACCACTGAAAGAGATGGATATATATCTAATTTTGTATATATCAGTGTTTCCTCCCCAACATCAAGCCTAGTATGTCTTTTGGGACCCTGTAAATGGCGTCTCAGAGCCCTCTCTTTACCTGAATCCAAGGGCATCTGGCTGGCAGTAGTGAGCTCCCTGACAGGGCGGAGGTCAGATAGCTGGAGTTCGGTAAATGGGGCACTGCACAAGAGTTCCTGCAAGCCACTCTGAAGATTCAGCAGCATGCCTGCTGGGTAGAGCAGTGATTGCATGCGTGTTCTCAGGGCGGCCGTTCCAGATTAGGGACCGGATGTAATGTCTGAGTTGGCCGTGGTTGCGGGTTTCCTGCTGAACTCGAAAAATTTTCAAAGTTGCAATCATGCACAAAACCAAACCATGCTAGGCTCTTTAATGTTACAGACATCAGAACTATCCACTTTCAGCCTTCCAGCAGTAAAGACCTTTTTGCACATACCACCATTATATAGGAATCCTGGAGAGGCATGGGACTTGAATCTTGTACTGACAGCTATTCAGTTGCCTTCTTTTGAACCTTTAACGGAAGTAGACCTTAAGTGGATATCTTGGAAGTTGGCTTTTCTTCTAGCCATAAATCTGCTAGAAAGGTGTCCGAATTGGAAGCTTTATCTTGCAAATCTGTTTTACTTTTTTTATATGCTGCTTTTATAGCGCTACTAGGGGAATTCTGATATTTTAATTGTCACACAATGTATAATCACAAGACCCATGTGGGACAGGCTAATCATGTCGCACACTCCACGGATGGCTTTCTTTGCTAGTCATTTTTGGCAGTGTTACAAAATATTTACAGAAAGAGTCCTACAGTACCTTCTGTGTTTATTTTATTTTCTTGGTTACCCCATGTTTTCTGTAAATAGATCCCTACAGGAAAACGGAAAGCTGACAATGCTGCATTACTGTAAACTCCTTGTTCTCAATCTTAAGATCTTTTCCCTATATAATCTAAAGTAAAAGTATTGCCATATATTGTGTAAACTGAGGTTGATTCAGCTGAACGCAGATCGAATAGTGCTGGGACGGAGCTTCCCGGAGCTATTCAAATCAACGCGGTGCTAAATTGGATAATGCCCAAACGGCATTCTCCGACTGAAGTACCTTGCTGCGATCCTCTAGTCAGGGATAACTGTGCGAAATTGAATAGCTCCGGAAGGGCCCTCCCGGCGCTGTTCAGTCTGTGTTTAATTAAACCGACCTCTGTGTTTGCTAAGGCGGCACTGCTGTGCTGCAATTCCATTGCATTATATAAATGTTTTAATCTTCAGGAGTGTGTATTTGTAGTTTTCTTGACACGATCTGCAGTTAAATATGTTTTATGAAAATGAACTGCCTCCTTATGTACAATGATATTGAAATTAATTCTGGCCTAGGTTGAGAGACTTTTCATGTAGTTAAAAAAAAAAAGAAATGCCTTGCTTAGCATCAAAGTACATACAGTAAAAGCCTGTGATGTGCTGTCGTTATGCATTCAGCAGTTGACGTCACTGAAATGATTTGAACTTTCAGACACCCCGGTGAAAAGTGTCTACGAAATCTGCTACAATATCTATAACACAGTTCATTATATATCCCAGTTAGTGACCTAGGCTATAGGAATTTGAAGAATGACCGTGAGGAACCTATAAATAATAAGACATTTAAGAAAGGGTTCACTTGTCTAAATTTCTCTAGTGATATTTCTCTAACGTCCTAGTGGATGCTGGGAACTCCGTAAGGACCATGGGGAATAGCGGGCTCCGAAGGAGGCTGGGCACTCTAGAAAGATCTTAGACTACCTGGTGTGCACTGGCTCCTCCCACTATGACCCTCCTCCAAGCCTCAGTTAGATTTCGTGCCCGGCCGAGGTTGGATGCACACTAGGGGCTCTCCTGAGCTCTTAGAAAGTTATAGTCTTAGAATTTGTTATTTTCAGTGAGACCTGCTGGCAACAGGCTCACTGCAGCGAGGGACTAAGGGGAGAAGAAGCGAACTCGCCTGCTTGCAGCCGGATTGGGCTTCTTAGGCTACTGGACACCATTAGCTCCAGAGGGATCGACCGCAGGCCCAGCCTTGATGTTCGGTCCCGGAGCCGCGCCGCCGTCCCCCTTACAGAGCCAGAAGCAAGAAGATGGTCCGGAAAATCGGCGGCATGAAGACTCTGTCTTCACCAAGGTAGCGCACAGCACTGCAGCTGTGCGCCATTGCTCCTCTCACACACTTCACACTCCGGTCACTGAGGGTGCAGGGCGCTGGGGGGGGCGCCCTGAGGCAGCAATAAAAACACCTTGGCTGGCTAAAATACCTCAATATATGGCCCCAGGGGCTATATATGAGGTAAATACCCCTGCCAGAATTCCATAAAAAACGGGAGAATAGGCCGCGAAAAAGGGGCGGAGCCTATCTCCTCAGCACACTGGCGCCATTTTTCCCTCACAGCTCGGCTGGAGGGAAGCTCCCTGGCTCTTCCCTGCAATTCTACAGTACAGTAAGAGGGAAAAGAGAGGGGGGGCATTAAAATTGGCACTGTATACAGTATATTATATAAAAGCTATTAGGGACATAACTCAGTTAGTCCCTGTATATATATAGCGCTCTGGTGTGTGCTGGCATACTCTTACTCTGTCCCCCCAAAGGGCTTTTGTGGGTCCTGTCCTCGTTTAGAGCATTCCCTGTGTGTCTGCGGTGTGTCGGTACGGCTGTGTCGACATGTTGAATGAGGAGGCTTATATGGTGACAGAACAGAGGCCGATATATGTGATGTCGCCCCCTGTGGGGCCGACACCAGAGTGGATGGATAGGTGAAAGGTTTTAACCGACAGTGTCAACTCCTTACATAAAAGGGTGGATGACATAACAGCTGTGGGACAGCCGGCTTCGCAGCCCGCGCCTGCCCAGGCGTCTCAAAGGCCATCAGGGGCTCAAAAACGCCCGCTCTCTCAGATGGCAGACACAGATGTCGACACGGAGTCTGACTCCAGTGTCGACAAGGTGGAGACATATACACAATCCACTAGGAACATCCGTGACGTGATCCCGGCAATAAAAAATGTGTTATACATTTCTGACTTTAACCCAAGCACCTCTAAAAATGGGTTTTAGGTTTGGGGAGAATAAACAGGCAGTGTTTTGTTCCCCCATCAGATGAATAAATGAAGTGTGTGAAAGCGTGGGTTCCCCCGTTAAGAAACTAGTAATTTATAAAAAGTTACTGATGGCATACCCTTTCCCGCCAGGTGGATAAGTTACGCTGGGAGATATCCCCTAGGGTGGATAAGGCGCTCACACGTTTGTCAAAAAAGGTGGCACTGGCGTCTTAGGATACGGCCACTTTAATAGGTACCTGTTGATAAAAAACAGGAGGCTATCCTGAAGTCTGTATTTACACACTCAGGTACTAGACTGAGACCTGCAGATAGTGCTGCTGCAGCGTGGTCGGTGACCCTGTCAAACAGGGATACTAGTTGGCAAACATAAAAACATATTAAAGACGTCGTCTTATATATGGGGGATGCACAGAGGGATATTTTGCCGACTGGCATCCAAAATAAATGTAATGTCCATTCTGTCAGGAGGGTATTAGAGACCTGTCACTGGACAGGTGATGCTGACTTAAAAAGCGCATAGAGAGCCTTATAAGGGTGAGGAATTATTTGGGGATGGTCTCTGGGACCTCGTATCCACAGCAACTGCTGGGAAGAAATAATTTTACCTCAGGTTTCCTCACAGACAAAGGTACAGTCCTTTCGGCTTCAGAAAAGCAAGCGGGTCAAATGGCGCTTCCTTTCTGTACAGAGACAAGGGTAGAGGGAAAAAAGCTGCACCAGTCAGCCTGTTCCCAGAATCAAGATTCTTCCCCCGCCTCCTGTGAGGCCACACCATGACGCGGGTGCTCCACAGGTGTAGCCAGGTACGGTGGGGGGCCGTCTCAAAAATTTCAGCAATTAGTGGGCTCGCTCACAGGTGGATCCCTGTTTCTTTCAAGTAGTATTTCAGGGGTACAAGCTGGAATTCGAGATGTCTCCCCCCAGCCGTTTCCTAAAATATGCCTTGCTGACAACTCCCTCAGGCAGGGAGGCTGTGCTAGAGGCAATTAATAAGCGGTATTCCCAGCAGGTAATACTCAAGGTGCCCCTACTTCAACAAGGACGGGGTTACTATTCCACACGGGTTGGGGTACCGAAACCGCATGGTTCGGTGTGACCCATTTTATATTTAAAATCCTTGAACACAAAAATTCAAGTTCAAGATGGAATCGCTCAGGGCGGTTATTCCAAGCCTGGACGAGGGGGATTACATGGTATCCTGGGACATCAAGGATGCTTACCTGCATGTCCCCATTTACCATCCTCGCCAGGAGTACCTCAGAATTGTGGTACAGGATTACCATTACCAAGTCCAGACACTGCCGTTTGGACTGTACATGGCACCGAGGGTGTTTTATCAAGGTAATGGCCGAAATGTTGATACTCCTTCAAAAAAAAAGGGAGTTGTAATTATCCCGTACTTGGACAATCTCGTTATAAGGGCGAGGTCCAAGGAGCAGTTGGTAGTCGGGGTAGCACTATTTTGGAAAGTGCTACAACAGCATGGTTGGATTCTAAACAGTCCAAAGTCACAGCTGGTTCCTATGACACGTCTACTGTTCCTGGGGATGGTTCTGGACATAAACCAGAAATAGTGTTTCTCCCGGAGGAGAAAGCCAAGGAGTTGTCATCTCTAGTCAGAGACCTCCTGAAGCCAAAATAGGTAGCGGTGCATCATTGCACGCGAGTCCTGGGAAAAATGGTAGCTTCCTACGAAGCAATCCCATTAGGCAGGTTCCATACAAGAACTTTTCAGAGGGACCTGTTGGACAAGTGGTCCGGGTCGCATCTTCCGATGCATAGGCTGATAACCCTGTCTCCAAGGACCAGGGTATCTCTACTGTGGTGGCTGCAGAGTGCCCATCTTCAAGAGGGCCGCAGGTTCGGCATACAGGACTAGGTCCTAGTGACCATGGATTCCAGCCTTTGAGGCTGGGAGGCAGTCACACAGGGAAGAAATTTCCAGGGACTTTGGTCAAGTCAGGTTATTTCCCTACACATAAATATTCTGGACCTGAGGGCCATTTACAATGCCCTGAGGCCAGCAAGGCCTCTGCTTCAAAACCAGCCGGTACTGATCCCATCAGACAACATCACGGCAGTCGCCCATGTAAACCAACAGGGCGGCACAAGAAGCAGGATGGCGATGGCAGAAGCCACAAGGATTCTCCGATAGGCGGAAAATCATGTGTTAGCACTGTCAGCAGTGTTCATTCCCGGAGTGGACAACTGGGAAGCAGATCTTCTCAACAGACACGACCTCCACCCGGGAGAATGGGGACTTCCTCCAGAAGTCTTCCAATAGGATTGTACACCATTGGGAAAGGCCACAGGTGGACATGATGGCGTCCCGCCTCAACAAAAAGCTATAAAAGATATTGCACCGGGTCAAGGGACCCTCAGGCGATAGCTATGGACGCTCTGGTAACACCGTGGGTGTACCAGTCGGTTTATGTGTTCTCCCCTCTGCCTCTCATACCAAAGGTACTGAGAATAATAAGAAGGCGAGGAGTAAGAACGATACTCGTGGATGGCCAAGAAGAGCTTGGTACTCAGAACTTCAAGAATTTATATCAGAGGACCCATGGCCTCTGCCACTCAGACAGGACCTGCGGCAGCAGGGGCCCTGTCTGTTCCAAGACTTACCGCGGCTGCGTTTGTCGGCATGGCGGTTGAACGCCGGATCCTGAAGGAAAAGGGCATTCCGGAGGAAGTCATTCCTACGCTTACTAAAGCCAGGAAAGAGGTTACAGCAACTCATTATCACCGCATATGGCGAAAATATGTTGCATGGTGTGAGGCCGAAAGGGCCCCAACAGAGGAATTTCAACTAGGTCGATTTCTGCATTTCCTGCAAGCAGGAGTGACTATGGGCCTTAAATTGGGTTCCATTAAGGTACAGATCTCGGCTCTGTCGATTTTCTTTCAAAAAGAACTAGCTTCAGTACCTGAAGTTCAGACATTTATAAAAGGAGTGCTGCAGAGTCAGCCCCCGTTTGTGCCTCCTGTGGCACCTTGGGATCTCAACGTGGTGTTGAGTTTCTTAAAATCACATTGGTTTGAACCACTAAAAACCGTGGATCTGAAATATCTCACGTGGAAGGTGGTTATGTTATTGGCCTTGGCTTCTGCCAGGCGAGTATCAAAGTTGGCGGCTTTGTCTTGTAAAAGCCCTTATTTGATTTTCCATATGGATAGGGCAGAATTGAGGACTCGTCCCCAGTTTCTCCCAAAGGTGGTGTCAGCGTTTCACCTGAACCAGCCTATTGTGGTGCCTAGGCTACTAGGGACTTGGAGGACTCCAAGTTGCTAGACGTTGTCAGGGCACTGAAAATATATGTTTCCAGAACGGCTAGAGTCAGAAAATCTGACTCGCTGTTTATCCTATATGCACCTAACAAGCTGGGTGCTCCTGCTTCTAAGCAGACTATTGCTCGTTGGATTTGTAGTACAATTCAGCTTGCACATACTGTGGCAGGCCTGCCACAGCCAAAATCTGTCAATGCCCATTCCACAAGGAAGGTGGGCTCATCTTGGGCGGCTGCCCGAGAGGTCTCGGCTTTACAACTTTGCCGAGCAGCTACTTGGTCAGGGGCAAACACGTTTGCAAAATTCTACAAATTTGATACCCTGGCTGAGGAGGACCTGGAGTTCTCTCATTCAGTGCTGCAGAGTCATCCGCACTCTCCCGCCCGTTTGGGAGCTTTGGTATAATCCCCATGGTCCTTACGGAGTTCCCAGCATCCACTAGGACGTTAGAGAAAATAAGAATTTACTCACCGGTAATTCTATTTCTCGTAGTCCGTAGTGGATGCTGGGCGCCCATCCCAAGTGCGGTTTATCTGCAATACTTGTACATAGTTATTGTTAACTAAATCGGGTTATTGTTGAGCCATCTGTTGAGAGGCTCTATTGTTTCATACTGTTAACTGTGTTTCATATCACGAGTTGTACGGTGTGATTGGTGTGGCTGGTATGAGTCTTACCCGGGATTCAAAATCCTTCCTTATTGTGTACGCTCGTCCGGGCACAGTACCTAACTGAGGCTTGGAGGAGGGTCATAGTGGGAGGAGCCAGTGCACACCAGGTAGTCTAAGATCTTTCTAGAGTGCCCAGCCTCCTTCGGAGCCCGCTATTCCCCATGGTCCTTACGGAGTTCCCAGCATCCACTACGGACTACGAGAAATAGAATTACCGGTGAGTAAATTCTTATTTTTGCCTTTCAGTAGTGCATGGTTCCAATATACAGGTCTCATCAAAGAAAGGTAATTTGCCCTTCACAAAGTTATAGCACTACTTTATGGTGTTCTGATAAAAAGCAGATAAGATCTTGACCTTAATGTTAGCATTTGTAATTCTTGGTCTCTAAACCTCTCCTTGCTGAATCTAGTTTGTTTAACTGATATTTATTTAAAGGACCATTTAACCCCAAAATGAGTCATAGGTATGATATATGGTGATAAAAATACACTGATAACATTGCATACAATTACACAGCTGAAGCTTTTCCCACAGAGTAAAGAATGTTTTTATAGTGTTTGACAGGGCTGTAACTAGGTGTGTGAGAATGGTGCCTCACATACAGCGCAGAGCTCTGGGGGCGTACCGTTTCTCCTGTTTTGTTCCACCTTTTCCTCCCTCTCCTGCTGTGACGTTGTTTCTTAACAGCATGACTTTACAACCTCCCCATGCGCCTCCTTCTACTCCTCCCTCTTCTACCTGTGACGCTCCCTCTCCTAAATGTGACGCTCGTTCTCTTCCTCCCGTGCCGCCTCAGAGTCCTTCAGCAGCGTAGAGCCAGTGGAGTGCCATGCTGCTGTCTGCTGTATAGGAGCCAGCAGGTCACATAAGAGGTCCGTTACCGCAATTAAGATTTGCAATAAGGCAGTTTAAGTAGATCGGCCACTGCTGCCAGAACTGGTCATCTATTCAACTCCTGGCCTGGGCAGACACTGCCCAGCGTACAGGAACTGCCTCCTATCCATCAAACAGCCGGCCAGTCTCCCTCCCGCCCCGCCTCCACATTTCTGGAACTTGCCTTCACTTTACTATGTCTGCCTACCTGTGAATGTCGTTTGCTGACACTCACACTAGTTCAGGAGCCTCCTGCATTCAGACATGCCTGTCTGACGCTGCTCAGTGGGATAGGGACACGGGAGCTGTGGTGGGGTCCGGCCTATGGGGATGGAGGAGGAGCAGCAGAGACATGGGGACCACAGTGCTCTGGCCAAGATGAGGGACTAGGAGATGCTGCTGGCTAGACTGGACAGGTACCACCAGTTCCTAGACCAGGGCTTTCAGCTATTATCCTGAGTGGGCCACAATAGGATTTGTGGGGCAGATATTTTTCTACAAAACTAGAAAAGTTTTTAATATTTCTCTAACGTCCTAGTGGATGCTGGGGACTCCGTAAGGACCATGGGGATAGACTGGCTCCGCAGGAGACATGGGCACTTTAAGAAAGAATTTAGGTTCTGGTGTGCACTGGCTCCTCCCTCTATGCCCCTCCTCCAGACCTCGGTTTGATACTGGGCCCAGACGAGCTGGGTGCTTTTCAGTGAGCTCTCCTGAGTTTGCTGAGAGAAAGTATTTTGTTAGGTTTTTTATTTTCAGGGAGCTCTGCTGGCAACAGACTCCCTGCATCGTGGGACTGAGGGGAGAGAAGCATCCCTACTCTCTGAATCTAGGTCCTGCTTCTTAGGCTCCTGGACACCATTAGCTCCAGGGGGATCGTACGCAGGATTTCACCCTCGCCGTCCGATCCCAGAGCCGCGCCGCCGTCCCCCTCGCAGAGCCGGAAGACAGAAGCCGGGTGAGTATGAGAAGCAAGAAGACTTCAAATCGGCGACAGAAGACTCCGTTCTTCACTGAGGTAACGCACAGCACTGCAGCTGTGCGCCATTGCTCCCACACACCTCACATACTCCTGTCACTGTAAGGGTGCAGGGCGCAGGGGGGGCCGCCCTGGGCAGCATTTGGATCCTCTTTTTGGCAAAAGTAAACATATATACAGTTGGGCACTGTATATATGTATGAGCCCCCGCCAAGAAAATGCATATTTAAGCGGGACAGAAGCCCACCGTCGAGGGGGCGGGGCTTCTACCTCAGCACTCACCAGCGCCATTTTTTTCTCCACAGCTCCGCTGAGAGGAAGCTCTCCAGGCTCTCCCCTGCAGATTCACGGTAGAAGAGGGTAAAAAGAGAGGGCGGGCACATAAATTAGGCGCAAAAACAATATAAACAGCAGCTACTGGGTTAACATTAAGTTACTGTGTTATTCCTGGGTTATAGCGCTGGGGTGTGTGCTGGCATACTCTCTCTCTGTCTCTCCAAAGGGCCTTGTGGGGGAACTGTCTTCAAAAAGGGCATTCCCTGTGTGTGTGGTGTGTCAGTACGCTTGTGTTGACATGTCTGATGAGGAAGGCTATGTGGAAGCAGAGCGGGAGCAAATTAATGTGGTGTCTCCGCCGAAGGCGCCGACACCTGATTGGATGGATATGTGGAAGGTTTTAAATGATAATGTTAATTCCTTACATAAAAGGTTAGAAAAAGCTGAAGCCTCAGGACAGTCAGGGTCCCAACCCATGCCTGATCCTATGTCGCAGAGGCCGACAGGGTCTCAGTAGTGCCCACTATCCCAAATTGTTGACACGGATACCGACATGGATTCTGACTCCAGTGTCGATTACGATGATGCAAAGTTACAGCCAAAATTGGCTAAATCCATCCGTTATATGATTATAGCAATTAAGGATGTGTTGCACATCACAGAGGAAACCCCAGTCCCTGACGGGAGGGTACATATGTATGGGGAAAAGAAGCCACAGGTAACCTTTCCCCCCTCACACGCGCTAAATGAGTTATGTGAAAAGGCTTGGGAATCTCCAGATAAACTGCAGATTTCCAAAAGGATTCTTATGGCGTATCCTTTCCCGCCAACGGACAGGTTACGCTGGGAATCCTCCCCTAGGGTGGACAAAGCTTTAACACGCTTATCCAAGAAGGTAGCCCTGCCGTCACAGGATACGGCTGCCCTCAAAGATGCTGCGGATAGAAAACAGGAGGGTACCCTGAAGTCCATTTATACACATTCAGGTACCTTACTGAGGCCGGCGATCGCGTCGGCCTGGGTGTGTAGCGCTGTAGCAGCATGGACGGACACCCTGTCTGAGGAACTTGATACCTTAGACAAGGATACTATGTTATTGACCCTGGGGCATATTAAAGACGCTGTCCTATATATGAGAGATGCTCAAAGAGACAGTCTACTGGGTTCTAGAATACATGCTATGTCGATTTTTGCCAGAAGGGTCCTGTGGACTCGGCAATGGACAGGTGATGCCGACTCAAAAAGGCAAATGGAGGTTTTACCTTACAAGGGTGAGGAATTGTTTGGGGAGGGTCTCTCGGACCTGGTCTCCACAGCTACTGCTGGAAAGTCAAATTTTTTGCCATATGTTTCCTCACAGCCTAAGAGCGCACCGTATTATCAAATACAGTCCTTTCGATCACAGAAAAACAAGAAAGTCTGAGGTGCGTCCTTTCTTGCCAGAGGCAGGGGCAGAGGAAAGAAGCTGCACAACACAGCTAGTTCCCAGGAACAGAAGTCCTCCCCGGCCTCTACAATATCCACCGCATGACGCTGGGGCTCCACAAGCGGAGCTAGGCCCGGTGGGGGCACGTCTTTGAAATTTCAGCCACAAGTGGGTTCAATTCCAGTTGGATCCCTGGGCAATAGATATTGTGTCTCAGGGATACAAGCTGGAATTCGAGGAAATGCCCCCTCACGATACCTCAAATCGGCCCTGTCAGCTTCCCCCCACGAGAGGGAAATTGTGTTGACTGCAATTCACAAGTTGTATTTCTCTATCGTCCTAGTGGATGCTGGGGTTCCTGAAAGGACCATGGGGAATAGCGGCTCCGCAGGAGACAGGGCACAAAAAGTAAAGCTTTCCGATCAGGTGGTGTGCACTGGCTCCTCCCCCTATGACCCTCCTCCAAGCCTCAGTTAGATTTTTGTGCCCGGCCGAGAAGGGTGCAATCTAGGTGGCTCTCCTAAAGAGCTGCTTAGAGAAAGTTTAGCTTAGGTTTTTTATTTTACAGTGAGTCCTGCTGGCAACAGGATCACTGCAACGAGGGACTTAGGGGAGAAGAAGTGAACTCACCTGCGTGCAGGATGGATTGGCTTCTTGGCTACTGGACATCAGCTCCAGAGGGACGATCACAGGTACAGCCTGGATGGTCACCGGAGCCTCGCCGCCGGCCCCCTTGCAGATGCTGAAACATGAAGAGGTCCAGAATCGGCGGCAGAAGACTCCTCAGTCTTCTAAAGGTAGCGCACAGCACTGCAGCTGTGCGCCATTTTCCTCTCAGCACACTTCACACGGCAGTCACTGAGGGTGCAGGGCGCTGGGAGGGGAGCGCCCTGGGAGGCAAATGAAAACCTATTTGGCTAAAAAATACCTCACATATAGCCTCCGGGGGCTATATGGAGATATTTAACCCCTGCCAGAATACACTAAAGAGCGGGAGACGAGCCCGCCGAAAAAGGGGCGGGGCCTATCTCCTCAGCACACAGCGCCATTTTCCTTACACAGCTCCGCTGGTCAGGACGGCTCCCAGGTCTCTCCCCTGCACTGCACTACAGAAACAGGGTAAAACAAGAGAGGGGGGGCAAAATAGTGGCAAAAATTATATTATAAAAGCAGCTATACAGGGAGCACTTATTATAAGGCTATCCCTGTCATATATAGCGCTTTTGGTGTGTGCTGGCAAACTCTCCCTCTGTCTCCCCAAAGGGCTAGTGGGGTCCTGTCTTCGTTAAGAGCATTCCCTGTGTCTGCTGTGTGTCGGTACGTGTGTGTCGACATGTATGAGGACGATATTGGTGTGGAGGCGGAACAATTGCCAAATATGGGGATGTCACCTCCTAGGGGGTCGACACCAGAATGGATGCCTTTATTTATGGAATTACGGGATAGTGTCAACACGCTAAAGCAGTCGTTTGACGACATGAGACGGCCGGACAATCAGTTAGTGCCTGTCCAGGCGCCTCAAACACCGTCAGGGGCTGTAAAACGCCCTTTGCCTCAGTCGGTCGACACAGACCCAGACACAGGCACTGATTCCAGTGGCGACGGTGACGAATCAACCGTATTTTCCAGTAGGGCCACACGTTATATGATTTTGGCAATGAAGGAGGCGTTACATTTAGCTGATACTACAGGTACCACTAAACAGGGTATTATGTGGGGTGTGAAAAAACTACCTATAGTTTTTCCTGAATCAGAAGAACTAAATGATGTATGTGATGAAGCGTGGGTTGCCCCCGATAAAAAGATGCTAATTTCAAAGAAGTTATTGGCTTTATACCCTTTCCCGCCAGAGGTTAGGGCGCGCTGGGAAACACCTCCTAGGGTGGACAAGGCGCTCACACGCTTATCTAAACAAGTGGCGTTACCCTCTCCTGAGACGGCCGCACTTAAAGATCCAGCAGACCAGCTATAGCGACAGCCTGGATGTGCAGTGCTGGAGTAGCTTGGTCAGTGTCCCTGATTGAAAATATTGATACCCTGGATAGGGACAATGTTTTACTGTCTTTAGAGCAAATAAAGGATGCATTTCTTTATATGCGTGATGCACAGAGGGATATCTGCACACTGGCATCACGGGTAAGTGCTATGTCCATTTCGGCCAGAAGAAGTTTATGGACGCGACAGTGGTCAGGCGATGCGGACTCAAAACGGCATATGGAAGTTTTGCCGTATAAAGGGGAGGAGTTATTTGGAGTCGGTCTATCAGATTTGGTGGCCACGGCTACAGCCGGGAAATCCACCTTTTTACCTCAAGCTACTCCCCAACAGAAAAAGACACCGACTTTTCAACCGCAGCCCTTTCGTTCCTTTAAAAACAAGAGAGCAAAGGGATATTCATATCTGCCACGAGGCAGAGGAAGGGGGAAGAGACACCAACAGGCAGCTCCTTCCCAGGAACAGAAGCCCTCCCCCGCTTCTACAAAAGCCTCAGCATGACGCTGGGGCTTCTCAAGCGGACTCGGGGGCGGTGGGCGGTCGTCTCAAGAATTTCAGCGCGCAGTGGGCTCACTCGCAGGTAGATCCCTGGATCCTGCAGATAATATCTCAGGGGTACAGGTTGGAACTAGAGACAGATCCGCCTCGCCGTTTCCTGAAGTCTGCTTTACCAACGTCCCCCTCCGAAAGGGAGACGGTTTTGGAAGCCATTCACAAGCTGTACTCTCAGCAGGTGATAGTCAAGGTACCTCTTCTACAACAGGGAAAGGGGTATTATTCCACTCTATTTGTGGTACCGAAGCCGGACAGCTCGGTAAGACCTATTCTAAATCTGAAGTCCTTGAACCTGTACATAAAGAAGTTCAAGTTCAAAATGGAGTCACTCAGAGCAGTGATAGCGAACCTGGAAGAAGGGGACTTTATGGTGTCCTTGGACATCAAGGATGCGTACCTCCACGTTCCAATTTACCCCTCACACCAGGGGTACCTCAGGTTCGTTGTACAAAACTGTCACTATCAGTTTCAGACGCTGCCGTTCGGATTGTCCACGGCACCTCGGGTCTTTACAAAGGTAATGGCCGAGATGATGATTCTTCTTCGAAGAAAAGGCGTATTAATTATCCCATACTTGGACGATCTCCTAATAAGGGCAAGGTCCAGAGAACAGCTAGAGATGGGATTAGCACTGTCTCAAGAAGTGCTAAAACAGCACGGCTGGATTCTGAATATTCCAAAATCCCAGTTAATGCCGACAACTCGTCTGCTGTTCCTAGGGATGATTCTGGACACGGTTCAGAAAAAGGTTTTTCTCCCGGAGGAAAAAGCCAAGGAGTTATCCGAGCTTGTCAGGAACCTCCTAAAACCAGGAAAGGTGTCTGTACATCAATGCACAAGAGTCCTGGGAAAAATGGTGGCTTCTTACGAAGCAATTCCATTCGGCAGATTCCATGCACGAATTTTCCAGAGGGATCTGTTGGACAAATGGTCAGGGTCGCATCTTCAGATGCACCAGCGGATAACCCTGTCTCCAAGGACAAGGGTATCTCTTCTGTGGTGGTTGCAGAGTGCTCATCTATTGGAGGGCCGCAGATTCGGCATACAGGATTGGATCCTGGTGACCACGGACGCCAGCCTGAGAGGCTGGGGAGCAGTCACACAAGGAAGAAACTTCCAGGGAGTGTGGACGAGCCTGGAAACGTCTCTTCACATAAACATTCTGGAACTAAGAGCAATCTACAATGCTCTAAGCCAGGCAGAACCTCTGCTTCAAGGAAAACCGGTGTTGATCCAGTCGGACAACATCACGGCAGTCGCCCATGTAAACAGACAGGGCGGCACAAGAAGCAGGAGTGCAATGGCAGAAGCTGCAAGGATTCTTCGCTGGGCAGAGAATCATGTGATAGCACTGTCAGCAGTGTTCATCCCGGGAGTGGACAACTGGGAAGCAGACTTCCTCAGCAGACACGACCTTCACCCGGGAGAGTGGGGACTTCATCCGGAAGTCTTCCACATGCTGGTAACCCGTTGGGAAAGACCAATGGTGGACATGATGGCGTCTCGCCTCAACAAAAAACTGGACAGGTATTGCGCCAGGTCAAGAGATCTGCAGGCAATAGCTGTGGACGCGCTGGTAACGCCTTGGGTGTACCAGTCGGTGTATGTGTTTCCTCCTCTGCCTCTCATACCAAAAGTATTGAGAATTATACGGCAAAGAGGCGTAAGAACGATACTAGTGGTTCCGGATTGGCCAAGAAGGACTTGGTACCCGGAACTTCAAGAGATGATCACGGAAGATCCGTGGCCTCTACCTCTAAGGAGGGACTTGCTTCAGCAGGGTCCCTGTCTGTTTCAAGACTTACCGCGGCTGCGTTTGACGGCATGGCGGTTGAACGCCGGATCCTAAAGGAAAAAGGCATGCCGGAAGAAGTCATTCCTACTTTGATTAAAGCAAGGAAGGAAGTAACCGTGCAACACTATCACCGCATTTGGCGAAGATATGTTGCGTGGTGCGAGGATCGGAGTGCTCCGACGGAGGAATTTCAACTGGGTCGATTCCTACATTTCCTGCAATCAGGATTGTCTATGGGTCTCAAATTGGGATCTATTAAGGTTCAAATTTCGGCCCTGTCGATTTTCTTTCAAAAAGAATTGGCTTCAGTTCCTGAAGTCCAGACTTTTGTTAAGGGAGTGCTGCATATACAGCCTCCTGTGGTGCCTCCAGTGGCACCGTGGGATCTCAATGTGGTTTTGGAATTTCTAAAATCTCATTGGTTTGAACCACTAAAAAAGGTGGATTTAAAATATCTCACATGGAAAGTGACCATGTTACTAGCCCTGGCTTCGGCCAGGAGAGTGTCAGAACTGGCAGCTTTATCTTACAAAAGCCCATATCTGATTTTCCATTCGGACAGGGCAGAACTGCGGACTCGTCCGCATTTTCTCCCTAAGGTGGTGTCAGCATTTCATCTGAACCAGCCTATTGTCGTGCCTGCGGCTACAAGTGACTTGGAGGACTCCAAGTTACTGGACGTTGTCAGAGCATTAAAAATATATATTGCAAGGACAGCTGGAGTCAGAAAATCTGACTCGTTGTTTATATTGTATGCACCCAACAAGATGGGTGCTCCTGCGTCTAAGCAGACGATTGCTCGTTGGATCTGTAGCACAATCCAACTTGCACATTCTGTGGCAGGCCTGCCACAGCCTAAATCTGTAAAGGCCCACTCCACAAGGAAGGTGGGTGGGCGGCTGCCCGAGGGGTCTCGGCATTACAACTTTGCCGAGCAGCTACGTGGTCAGGGGAGAACACGTTTGTAAAATTTTACAAATTTGATACTCTGGCTAAGGAGGACCTGGAGTTCTCTCATTCGGTGCTGCAGAGTCAACCGCACTCTCCCGCCCGTTTGGGAGCTTTGGTATAATCCCCATGGTCCTTTCAGGAACCCCAGCATCCACTAGGACGATAGAGAAAATAAGAATTTACTTACCGATAATTCTATTTCTCGGAGTCCGTAGTGGATGCTGGGCGCCCATCCCAAGTGCGGATTATCTGCAATAATTGTACATAGTTATTGTTAACTAATTCGGGTTATTGTTTAGGAAGCCATCTTTCAGAGGCTCCTCTGTTATCATACTGTTAACTGGGTTTGATCACAAGTTGTACGGTGTGATTGGTGTGGCTGGTATGAGTCTTACCCGGGATTCAAAATTCCTCCCTTATTGTGTACGCTCGTCCGGGCACAGTACCTAACTGAGGCTTGGAGGAGGGTCATAGGGGGAGGAGCCAGTGCACACCACCTGATCGGAAAGCTTTACTTTTTGTGCCCTGTCTCCTGCGGAGCCGCTATTCCCCATGGTCCTTTCAGGAACCCCAGCATCCACTACGGACTCCGAGAAATAGAATTATCGGTAAGTAAATTCTTATTTGTCAACAAGTGGTGGTCAAGGTTCCCCTCCTTCAACAAGGAAGGGGTTATTATTCGACCATGTTTGTAGTCCCGAAACCGGACGGTTCGGTCAGACCCATATTGAATTTAAAATCCCTGAACATATACCTGAAAAGGTTCAAGTTCAAGATGTAATCGCTGAGAGCGGTCATCGCAAGCCTGGAAGGGGGGGATTTTATGGTGTCTCTGGACATAAAGGATGCATACCTTCATGTCCCCATTTATCCACCTCATCAGGCGTACCTCAGATTTGTGGTACAGGATTGTCATTACCAATTTCAGACGTTGCCGTTTGGTCTCTCCACGGCACCGAGAATATTTACCAAGGTAATGGCGGAGATGATGGTACTCCTGCGGAAGCAAGGAGTCCCAATTATCCCATACTTGGACGATCTCCTCATAAAAGCGAGATCAAGAGAGCAGTTGCTGATCAGCGTAGCACTTTCTCTGGAAGTGTTACGGCAACACGGCTGGATTCTAAATATTCCAAAGTCGCAGTTGGTTCCTACGACTCGTCTGCCTTTCCTGGGCATGATTCTAGACACAGACCAGAAATGGGTTTATCTCCCGATGGAGAAAGCTTAGGAGCTCATGACACTGGTCAGGGACCTATTAAAACCAAAACAGGTGTCAGTGCATCACTGCACTCGTGTCCTGGGAAAGATGGTGGCATCATACGAGGCCATTCCCTTCGGCAGGTTCCATGCGAGGACTTTTCAATGGGACTTACTGGACAAGTGGTCCGGATCACATCTTCAGATGCATCGGTTAATCACCCTATCCCTCAGGGCCAGGGTATCACTCCTGTGGTGGCTGCAGAGCGCTCACCTTCTCGAGGGCCGCAGATTCGGCATTCAGGACTGGGTCCTGGTGACCACGGATGCAAGCCTCAGAGGTTGGGGTGCAGTCACACAGGGAAGAAATTTCCAAGGTCTGTGGTGAAGTCAAGAGACTTGCTTTCACATCAACATCCTGGAACTAAGGGCCATATACAACGCCCTACGTCAAGCGGAGACCCTGCTTCGCGACCAACCGGTTCTGATTCAGTCAGACAACATCACCGCAGTGGCTCATGTAAACCGCCAAGGTGGCACAAGGAGCAGAGTGGCGATGGCGGAAGCCACCAGAATTCTTCGCTGGGCGGAGAATCACGTAAGCGCACTGTCAGCAGTGTTCATCCCGGGAGTGGACAACTGGGAAGCAGACTTCCTCAGCCGACACGACCTCCACCCGGGAGAGTGGAGACTTCATCAGGAAGTCTTCACACAGATTACAACGTGGGAACTGCCACAGGTGGACATGATGGCATCCCGCCTCAACAAAAAGCTACAGAGGTATTGCGCCAGGTCAAGAGACCCTCAGGCGATAGCTGTAGACGCCCTGGTGACACCGTGGGTGTTCCAGTCGGTCTATGTATTTCCTCCTCTTCCTCTCATACCCAAGGTGCTGAGGATAATAAGAAAAAGAGCAGTGAGAACAATACTCATTGTTCCAGATTGGCCAAGAAGGACTTGGTATCCAGATCTGCAAGAAATGCTCACAGAGGACCCTTGGCCTCTTCCTCTAAGACAGGACTTGTTGCAACAGGGGCCCTGTCTGTTCCAAGACTCACCGCGGCTGCGTTTGACGGCATGGCGGTTGAACGCCGGATCCTAGCAGAAGGCATTCCGGATGAGGTCATTCCTACGCTGATAAAGGCTAGGAAGGACGTGACAGCTCAACATTATCACTGTATATGGCGAAAATATGTTGCTTGGTGTGAGGCCAGGAATGCTCCTACGGAGGAATTCCAGCTGGGCCGTTTTCCTTCACTTCCTACAGTCCGGAGTGAATTTGGGCCTAAAATTGGGTTCCATTAAGGTCCAGATTTCGGCCCTTTCCATTTTCTTTCAAAAAGAGTTGGCTTCTCTACCTGAAGTTCAGACGTTTGTAAAGGGAGTGCTGCATATTCAGCCCCCTTTTGTGCCTCCAGTGGCACCTTGGGATCTTAATGTGGTGAGTTTCCTGAAATCCCACTGGTTTGAACCACTCAAAACGTTGGAGTTGAAAGATCTCACGTGGAAGGTGGTCATGCTCTTAGCCTTGGCTTCGGGTAGGCGTGTGTCAGAGTTGGCGGCTTTGTCACATAAAAGCCCCTATCTGGTTTTCCATGCGGATAGAGCAGAATTGCGGACCCGTCCACAATTTCTGCCGAAAGTGGTTTCATTTTTTCATATAAACCAACCTATTGTGGTGCCTGTGGCTACTACTGACTTGGAGGATTCCGAGTTACTTGATGTGGTCAGGGCTTTGAAGGTTTATGTAGCCAGAACGGCTAGGGTCAGGAAAACAGAGTCGTTGTTTATCCTGTATGCTTCCAACAAGCTTGGTGCTCCTGCTTCAAAGCAAACTATTGCTCGCTGGATCTGAACACGATTCAGCAGGCTCATTCTGCGGCTGGATTGCCGCTGCCAAAATCAGTTAAGGCCCATTCCACTAGGAAGGTGGGCTCTTCTTGGGCGGCTGCCCGAGGGGTCTCGGCATTACAGCTTTGCCGTGCGGCTACTTGGTCAGGTTCAAACACTTTTGCAAAGTTCTACAAGTTTGATACCCTGGCTGAGGAGGACTTGGTGTTTGCCCATTCGGTGCTGCAGAGTCATCCGCACTCTCCCGCCCGTTTGGGAGCTTTGGTATAATCCCCATGGTCCTTACGGAGTCCCCAGCATCCACTAGGACGTTAGAGAAAATAAGATTTTACTTACCGGTAAATCTATTTCTCGTAGTCCGTAGTGGATGCTGGGCGCCCGTCCCAAGTGCGGAATTCTTCTGCAATACTTGTATATAGTTATTGCTTCAATAAGGGTTATGTTATGGTTGCATCAGGGTTGACCTGATGCTCTATTGTTTATCATACTGTTAACTGGTTGTTTTCACTTGTTATACGGTGTGATTGGTGTGGCTGGTATGAATCTTGCCCTGGATTACCAAAATCCTTTCCTTGTACTGTCAGCTCTTCTGGGCACAGTTTCTTTAACGGAGGTCTGGAGGAGGGGCATAGAGGGAGGAGGCAGTGCACACCAGAACCTAAATTCTTAAAGTGCCCACGTCTCCTGCGGAGCCCGTCTATCCCCATGGTCCTTACGGAGTCCCCAGCATCCACTACGGACTACGAGAAATAGATTTACCGGTAAGTAAAATCTTATTTTATTATGTCCTCAAACTCTTTCAGAGGACACTACCCTGTCACACATCTTGTGCCCACTAGCCTGTCACACATGTACCCTGGCACACATCCCATGCCCACTAGCCTGGCACACATCCCCGTGTCCACGACCAGCCTTTCACATAATGTCCTTGTACTCACCAGCCTGCCACACTTGTCCCTATGCCCACTAGCCTGTCACACGCAGAGGAATGTGTAAAATATACATGTATTTGTAAGGGGGGTGGGGTGGCGATTCTGAAGTGTCTAGTTACGGCACTGGTATCTGATGCATGTAAAAGAAAATCATTGACTTTTCATTTGTACAACATCAATGGCTTAAACCCTGTGTTTACATACATACATACATACATACATACATACATACATACATACATACATACATACATACATACTATATATTTCTGCAAAGCAAGTTTGACAAGATATCAGTCTGGTTCCCAATAAATAAATACTCTTCTGGGGTGTCATCCTGCAGAGATGTGAAAGATGGTATGGTAGGCACACTTGACGCTCTATAGAACCCCTATTCTATTTATTCCAGTCGGTTGTTTAGCCTTTCAATGGGATAACTGCTATTGTCGGAAATTAGGTTTTCAAATTAGAGTAGGTTTGACCAGCAGAATGGGTAAATTGTCTGTTTTGCGACGTGTTCTGTACATGAGAACCTATTAGAATTAGATAGTGTCTTAAGTACGATGTGCAGTGCAGCTACAATTTTGGCAGGGTGTTTATAACATCGGTGTGTGCAATTCAGCTGTTTGTGCCTACCCGATCTCCTGTCTAAAGTGACGGGAGATCAGGGGGTGATATACAGTTTATTTTTTTTAATTTTTTTTTTATTGCACGGATTATGCTCTGCAGTGCCAGGTATAGCCATGTAAAACTGGTAAAGCCAACTAAAGTGCTGGGTGCAGCGCAAAAACGCAGTTTGGGAACCTAAACGGGCTACTTTTCAAACATTTCTGCTCACCAGCATGCAGGATTGCAAGCAGAAATACTGGCGCTGGCAGCTGTTAACACCTGAATGGAGCAACAATTGAATTGCTCCGTCAGGCACCAGCTGCCAGTGCAAACTATTGAATTTCTGTCTGTTAGGGGTCTATTTACTAAGCCCTAGACCAGGGATGGGGAACCTTCGGCCCTCCAGCGGTTGAACTACAGATCCCAGCATGCCCTGCAACAGTTTTAGCATGGCCAAATAGCAAAACTGTAGCAAGGCATGCTGGTATGTATAGTTCAGCAACAGCTGACGGGCCGAAGGTTCCCCATCCCTGCCCTAGACGGAGATAAAGCACTGGCCAATCTGCTCCTGTCAGTTTTCAAGCACAGCCTGTAACATGGCAGTTAGGAGCTGATTGGCTGGTGCTTTATCTCCGTCCACTTATCTCCATCCAAGGCTTAGTAAATAGACCCCTTATTCTTCAAACCAATAGCACTAAATTCCATTTTAACCAAAGATGTATTCTTTTTGAATGTCTCGTGTTGTATCATAATCCACAAATGAGGCTTTATTAAAGATCGCAAAGCTGTAGTTCTACTCTATGTAGAACCAAAATACTGCTGTTACAGCTTCATGCAACAACCTTACAGTTCCTCTTGTTTTATACTAAAATGGTTTCCTCTTCAACATTATGAAGTTAATGCTTGAAATCCATTTTCTTGTGGTCCTTTCTTGGGTACATTGGCTTGTGCGCAGGAGCTGGGCCTTGTAAATACAACACTGCTGTCTATTCTGTACCGTCTGTTTCCTGCCTGGGACTTCGCCTGAACAAGAGCTCAGCAGTTACTGTGTGGGCTGAATAATCAATGTTTGAGCCCTGCATCAGGACAACTGATTCAAGAGGCTTTTATTTTTTATTTTTTTCTTGACTGCATAGTGTGCTCTATGTAGTCTGCAAAATTGGGTTAACCGGTAGACTGGGAGATAGCATTTTAATCAAAGACCTTTTGTGTGCTTTGCTCTTGGGTAGGTTTTTAAGGGCCGTGCGGACAGGGAGATTTCACCAGAGATGTGTGCTGAGCGGTCATTTTACCCAGGCCAATCTAGCACCGGCGATAGCTATGCGCGGGAATGCACATCATTGTCACCGACACCCCTACAGGATATATGTACTCCATATGAATTGGCTACTGCACTACAACAAATAATTTCACACATTACCTCCTGTCATAGGGGGTAATTCCAAGTTGATCGCAGCAGGAATTTTTTTAGCAGTTGGGCAAAACCATGTGCACTGCAGGGGAAGCAGATATAACGTGCAGAGAGAGTTAGATTTGGGTGGGGTGTGTTCAATCTGCAATCTAATTTGCAGTGTAAAAATAAAGCAGCCCAGTTTTACCCTGCACAGAAATAAAATAACCCACCCAAATCTAACTCTCTGCACATGTTATATCTGCCCCTCCTGCAGTGCACATGGGGGGTAATTCCAAGTTGATCGCAGCAGGAATTCTGTTAGCAGTTGGGCAAAACCATGTGCACTGCAGGGGAGGCAGATTTAACATGTAGAGAGAGAGATAGATTTGGGTGTGGTGTGTTCAATCTGCAATCTAAATTGCAGTGTAAAAATAAAGCAGCCAGTATTTACCCTGCACAGAAACAAAATGACCCACCCAAATCTAACTCTCTCTGCAAATGTTATATCTGCCCCCCCTGCAGTGCACATGGTTTTGCCCAACTGCAAAAAAAATTCCTGCTGCGATCAACTTGGAATTACCCCCATGGTTTTGCCCAACTGCTAAAAAATGTCCTGCTGCGATCAACTTGGAATTACCCCCATAGTACAGTACAAGCTATTGTCTCCAATACTCATTCCTTTTTATTTGCTGAACAATGTCATCCTCTAGTCTTTGGAAAAACCAGAGGCACTTAATCATTTATATAGTACATTTCTTTGGCAGTACAAATCTTTCAAAGATTCTTTTTAGAGAATGTCACCTTTTTACAACTCCCATCTTTGAACAGCAATGAGGCAGAAAGTGGCATACAGTTGATAAAGAAGTAGTGACAGGCAGTTACGGTAATTGACTGAAAAGATGGGGTGTCCTATGTACTGTTGAAAACAACTTTACAAGGTTCCTTATGCCTTTCATTTCCTTTGCCTTTTTCCTTATCAGGTGTTTGTCAGAGCGATCATATCTGGCCTATAAATGGCCCTATCTGTTGCTGATGGAGCTTGTGACATTCACATGAAAATAATTTGGCAAGTTCAAAATTACAATAGTTTATTGTACCCTATGAGGGTATGTGTGGTGTGAGGGTATACTTACAGGGGTATCCGTTCACATGGTCGACCATGTTATGGTCGACAGTCATTAGGTCGACCACTATTGGTCGACATGGACACATGGTCGACACATGAAAGGTCGACATGAGTTTTTTTTCCTTTCTTTTTTTTCTTTTGGGGAACTTTTCCATACTTTACGATCCACGTGGACTACGATTGGAACGGTAATCTGTGCCAAGCGAAGGCACCATGCCCGAAGCATGGCGAGCGAAGCGAGGGGACGCGGTGCACTAATTGGGGTTCCCAGTCACTTTACGCAAAAAACAACACAAAAAAAGTTTAAAAACTCATGTCGACCATTTCATGTGTCGACCATTTTCATGTGTCCATGTCAATGTCGACCAATAGTGGTCGACCTAATGACTGTCGACCATAACATGGTCGACCATTCATAATGGAACCACTTACAGGTGACATCCCATACAAAAACCCACACCTTGGAGGAACATTCATTGAATATACATGAAAAAGTAAATTCAAGTATCTTATAAGGCTATACACTGAACTCAATTGTTTTTTCTTGTATGTACCCTATGATCTGTTCTAGTCTGATATCCGTTCTATAATACCCATCGTAGGTCACCTTTGCCATGACTAAAACCCTGTACACATGGGGAGATTTGTCCTGGAGATGTGTGCTGAGCAATCTAGCACATATTGCCCCGCACACATCTTTCAAGCTCAGCACACAGCGCTATGTATAAGCTGTGTGCTGAGCGAGGGAGGGAAAGAAAAAAAAAAAGCTCACTTCACCTGATAAAGTGAGTGATCTCACTAGATTGGGCATGTATTCATGCCCAATCTAGAGCCGGCGATAGCAACACACGGGGGGCCTCACATCGCTGTCGCCGGCACCACTACACACACAGCGATGTTTGCTTCATTTCTAAGCGGTCTAGTCAGATTGCCTAGAAATTAAGTAAATATGTACAACCCTTAAATTGAATGAAGCAGGATTTAGCATCTGAATTCTTTTATAGTAGATGTGAAAGCTCCATTAAAGTGGCACAGACATGAAGTGTGTGTTCTCCCCACTGAAATTGATGCTCTTAGCTATAAATCCATGCACAATATGGTACTGCATTAGAATACTGAAAGTTTGTAGCGCTTTCTGCTGAATTTATTCCAGTAACCAAAAGCTTGCCATAGCATTCAATAGCTATTACTTAGGTACTTTCTGATTGTTCTGTCCTGTGTAACATACATTGGGTATCGCTTAATAGTTCATGATCAAAGTGATATTGGTTCTATTTATTCAAAAAGTAACTGCTGGTAATGTAGAGATTTTGTGAATTCAGCTAAAATTCAAGACAGTTTACATTTGTAGAAATGTATTAATAGTTTTACATATTTCTCAGTCATAATTTGATAGCTCCATTCAACATTTGGTAAACAGGAAGTTGGAAGTGTCACCTGTGTTGCTATACAAGGGAGCTCCTCCCTTTCCTCTGTTTGTTTTCCTGTTGCAGGTCAGATAGGCAAGTAGCGAGCTATTGTCTGCTGCAAGCAGGGGGTTTCGCTCTCTGTAGGTTACTTGGTGTACTGTTCCATTGTAGTGAACCATGGACAAGATGGCTATACGCGTGCTGCAGTCTGCTTCTGTAGTTGTAAACGCATTGCATTGCTCAATTAGTATACACACAATCAGGAAATAGTATTTACAATATTTTATGCTGAGGCGGTGACAGAGAAGGGGAGACTGCATTTGCTAGGCTTGTTTCAAGCTCTTACTGTATTCTTGTGTAAATCTTCACATTTTAGAAAATCTGGAAAGTATAATATGCTCCTTCCAAGCATGCATGCAAAAAAATGAATATAATGTACTAGAAATACTAAATACATACTGTAATGGAGGGGTGCCAACAACCTGGTGCAAATAAAGCTCAGATTTCTATGACATAGCTCTACATGGCAGCTATCTGAACATAGGGTGGGTACACACTAGACCATGGGTCTTCAACCTTTGGAACACCAGCTGCTGTGGAACTACACATCCCAGCATGCCCTGCCTCCGTTTTATCATGCCTTAATAGCAAAACTGTGGCAGGGCATGCCAGGATGTGTGGTTACACAGCAGCTGGAGGGCCGCACGTTGAAGACCCATGCACTAGACGATGGCCAATCATCCCGATGATCGGGCCGAATTCTCTTCAATTAGCCGACTGGAAGATGTAGCCTGTGACCCACAGGAGCGCACAATCATGCATACACATTAGGAGATATGCACGATTTGTTCTGAGAAGGCAGATCGTGCCACTCTGGGCCTTGTATACCCACCCTTAGTTTATCAATTGGTTGTATTATACTTTGGATAACAAGCAATCGGCCTCTTTAATGTACTAAAGCAGCGTTGGTGGCCTGTTAGATTGCTTGGTCGTTTCATTGCATTGTAATGACTGCCACAGGGTATTTAAGAGGGAAAATCTGGATTATACGGTTTTATTTGAAATATTCCATATCTGATCACGTTTCACATCCTTTGTGTCTTGTGATGATCGTGTGTGTGGTTTATTTTTTTTAAAATTTTTTTTTTTAGCAACCGCTTTAGGAAGTCAGACACTAGAGGAAGGCCCCATATACACCATCGCAGGGGTCGTTTTCCACTAATGGTCTCTAATCTACAATAGAGTTTAGCCCTTTGTAATAATTCCTTTTTCTCTGACGTCCTAGTGGATGCTGGGAACTCCGTAAGGACCATGGGGAATAGCGGCTCCGCAGGAGACTGGGCACAAAAAGAAAGCTTTAGGACTACCTGGTGTGCACTGGCTCCTCCCCCTATGACCCTCCTCCAAGCCTCAGTTAGATTTTTGTGCCCGACCGAGCAGGGTGCAATCTAGGGGGCTCTCCTGAGCTTCTTAGATAAAAGTTTGTTTTAGGTTTTTTATTTTCAGTGAGACCTGCTGGCAACAGGCTCACTGCATCGAGGGACTAAGGGGAGAAGAAGCGAACCTGCCTGCTTGCAGCCAGCTTGGGCTTATTAGGCTACTGGACACCATTAGCTCCAGAGGGATCGAACACAGGCCCAGCCTCGGAGTCCGGTCCCAGAGCCGCGCCGCCGGCCCCCTTACAGAGCCAGAAGCAAGAAGAGGTCCGGAAAATCGGCGGCAGAAGACATCAGTCTTCATCAAGGTAGCGCACAGCACTGCAGCTGTGCGCCATTGCTCCTCATGCACACCTCACACTGCGGTCACTGATGGGTGCAGGGCGCTGGGGGGGGGGCGCCCTGAGCAGCAATATTAACACCTTGGCTGGCAAAAATACATCACATATAACCCCCAGGGCTATATGGATGTACATTAACCCCTGCCAGAATCCATAAAAATGCGGGAGAAAAGTCCGCGAAAAAGGGGCGGAGCTATCTCCTTCAGCACACTGGCGCCATTTTTCCCTCACAGCTCCGTTGGAGGGAAGCTCCCTGGCTCTCCCCTGCAGTTAATACACTACAGAAAGGGTTAAAAAGAGAGGGGGGCACAATTTAGGCGCAGTATACAATATATATGCAGTTATAAGGGAAAACACTTTTTTATAGGTGCTATCCCTGTGATATATAGCGCCCTGGTGTGTGCTGGCATACTCTCCCTCTGTCTCCCCAAAGGGCTTTGTGGGGTCCTGTCCTCTATCAGAGCATTCCCTGTGTGTGGCTGTGTCGACAGGTATGTGGAGGATAATGAGGTAGAGGCGGAGCGAATGCCTGTAAATATGTTGTCACCCCCTGCGGGGTCGACACCGGTGTGGTTGAACTTATGAAAGTGTCAACTCCTTACATAAAAGGTCGACGACACGGAACAGCCGGCTACTCAGCTTGTGCCTGTTCCAGCGTCTCAAATGTCATGGGGGGCTCTAAAATCGCCCGCTACCTCAGATAACAGACACAGATGTCGACACGGATACTGACTCCAGTGTCGACATCGATGAGACTGGTGTACCCTCCAAATAGGTCCACCCGTTACAGGATTGAGGCAATGAAAAATGTATTACACATTTATGATTATACCCCAGGTACCACATAAAAGGGTATTGTGTTTGGTGAGAGAAAACTATTAGTAGTTTTTCCTGCATCTGAGAAATTAAATGAGGTGTGTGAGGAAGAGTGGTCTTCCCCCGGTAAGAAATTGATAATTTCTACAACGGTTATTGGCAGCGTACCCTTTCCCGCCAGAGGATAGGTCACGCGGGGAAACACCCCATAGGGTAGATACAGCGCTTACACGCTTATCAGAAAAGGTGGCACTACCGTCTCCGGATACGGCCGCCCTGAAGGAACCTGCTGATAGAAAGCAGGTGGTTACCCTATAAGATATAGTCACACACTAGGGCATTATATTGCGACCAGCCGTTGCTTCGGCATGGATGTGCAGTGCTCCCGCTGCGTGGTCAGATTCCCTGTCGGAAAATAACTATGGATAGGGACAATATTTTGCTGAAAATAGAGCATATAAAAGACGTGGTCTTATACATGCGTGATGCACAGAGGGATATTTGCCGGCTGGCATCAAAAATAAGCGCTAGGTCCATTGCCGCCAGACGGGGGTTATGGACTTGGCAATGGTCAGGCGATGCCGACTCGAATCGGCAAATGGAAGTTGCCCTATAAGGGGGTAAAACTGTTTGGGGATGGTTTTTCAGACCTCCTTTCCACAGATACTGCTGGGAAATCGATTTTCTCTAACGTCCTAAGTGGATGCTGGGACTCCGTAAGGACCATGGGGAATAGCGGCTCCGCAGGAGACTGGGCACAAAAGTAAAAGCTTTAGGACTACCTGGTGTGCACTGGCTCCTCCCCCTATGACCCTCCTCCAAGCCTCAGTTAGATTCTTGTGCCCGAACGAGAAGGGTGCATGCTAGGTGGCTCTCCTGAGCTGCTTAGAGTAAAAGTTTATTTTAGGTTTTTTATTTTCAGTGAGTCCTGCTGGCAACGGGCTCACTGCATCGTGGGACTAAGGGGAGAAGAAGCGAACTCACCTGCGTGCAGAGTGGATTGGGCTTCTTAGGCTACTGGACATTAGCTCCAGAGGGACGATCACAGGTTCAGCCTGGATGGGTCCCGGAGCCGCGCCGCCGGCCCCCTTACAGAGCCAGAAGAACGAAGAGGTCCGGTGAAATCGGCGGCAGAAGACGTTCCTGTCTTCAACTAAGGTAGCGCACAGCACTGCAGCTGTGCGCCATTGCTCTCAGCACACTTCACACTCCGGTCACTGAGGGTGCAGGGCGCTGGGGGGGAGCGCCCTGAGACGCAATAAATACTGAAATACCTTAGGATGGCAAAAGAAATACATCACATATAGCTCCTGGGCTATATGGATGTATTTAACCCCTGCCAGTTTTCCAGAAAAAAGCGGGAGATAAGGCCGTCGTGAAGGGGCGGAGCCTATCTCCTCAGCACACAAGCGCCATTTTCCCTCACAGTTCCGCTGGAAGGACGGCTCCCTGACTCTCCCCTGCAGTCCCTACAGAATCAGGGTAAAAACGAGAGAGGGGGGGCACTATTGGCAGCTAAATTATAAACAGCAGCTATAAAAGGGAGTAACACTTATATAAGGTTATCCCTATATATATATATATATATATATATATATATATATATATATAGCGCTCTGGTGTGTGCTGGCAAACTCTCCCTCTGTCTCCCCAAAGGGCTAGTGGGGTCCTGTCCTCTATCAGAGCATTCCCTGTGTGTGTGCTGGGTGTCGGTACGATTGTGTCGACATGTATGAGGAGGAAAATGATGTGGAAGCAGAGCAATTGCCTGTGTTAGTGATGTCACCCCCTAGGGAGTCGACACCTGACTGGATGGTTGTATTTAAAGAACTACGTGACAATGTCAGCACTTTACAAAAAACTGTTGACGACATGAGACAGCCGACAAATCAATTAGTGACAAACCAAAGTGAGACAGCGCTAACTGAGATGGATTGTAAAAATACTGTACTATTTATTAAAATAACAATGATTTACTAAACATTTTTAAAAAATTGTTAAAATCTAATTTCACTGCACTCTTAAGCTCATAGTCACCATACATATGATTATTGATCGTTTGTTGTTTTATCCAATGTCCCCATAAGGTCCGCACATTCAATGTCCCGTATCCTAGGGTTGTGGCACAATCCCTGGGCCGATACCCACGCTGGAGGAATGTCTATCCCGATAGTAAGCAATGCAATGGGAAATGTCCTCACCAGTGTTGCGTGCTGAATTTCTGTTCGGTCCTTATAAATGGATGGGGTGCAAAGTTGCGCTGTTTGGCGGAGTCCTCAGGGGTCCAGGCAGTATTGGATGATCAATGTAGGTGACACAGGTTCACACCTGACGCGTTTCTCAGCTGACTGCTGCTTTGAGAAAGTAGTACAGTATTTTTACAATCCATCTCAGTTAGCGCCGTCTCACTTTGGTTTGTTTCTGTATTGTATGATGTTGTAGGCGTGACTAGCCTATTCAGACAGCTGCTTATCACATATTGTTTGGAAACACAGCTTGAGCGCCCCTTCCAATTCGATTGGTTACATATTTTTTGCAGACAAATCAATTAGTGCCTGTCCAGGCGTCTCAGACACCGTCAGGGGCGATAAAACGTCCGTTACCTCAGTGGGTCGACACAGACCCAGACACAGATACTGAGTCCAGTGTCGACGGTGAGGAGACAAACGTAATGTCCAGTAGGGCCACACGTTACATGATCACGGCAATGAAGGAGGCATTGAACATTTCTGACACTACAAGTACCACAAAGAAGGGTATTATGTGGGGAGTAAAAAAAAACTACCAGTAGCTTTTCCTGAGTCAGATGAATTAAATGAGGTGTGTGATAAAGCGTGGGTTTCCCCCGATAAAAAAGTGCTAATTTCTAATAAATTATTGGCACTATACCCTTTCCCGCCAGAGGTTAGGGCGCGTTGGGAAACACCCCCTAGAGTAGATAAAGCGCTCACACGTTTATCTAAACAAGTAGCGTTACCGTCTCCTGATACGGCCGCCCTCAAAGAACCAGCGGATAGAAGGCTGGAAAATATCCTGAAGGGTATATACACACATACTGGTGTTATACTGCGACCAGCAATCGCCTCAGCCTGGATGTGCAGTGCTGGAGTGGCGTGGTCGGATTCCCTGACTGAAAATATTGATACCCTGGATAGGGACAGTATATTACTAACTATAGAGCATTTGAAGGATGCATTACTATATATGCGTGATGCACAGAGGGATATTTGCACCCTGGCATCAAGAGTGAGTGCTATGTCCATTTCTGCCAGAAGAGCGTTATGGACGCGACAGTGGTCAGGGGATGCGGATTCCAAACGACATATGGAAGTATTGCCGTATAAAGGGGAGGAGTTATTTGGGGCCGGTCTATCGGACCTGGTGGCCACGGCAACGGCCGGAAAGTCCACCTTTTTACCCCAGGTCACCTCTCAGCAGAAAAAGACACCGTCTTTTCAAACTCAGTCCTTTCGTTCCCATAAGTACAAGCGGGCAAAAGGCCACTCATTTCTGCCCCGGGGCAGAGGAAGAGGAAAAAGACTGCACCAGGCAGCCTCTTCCCAGGAGCAGAAGCCCTCCTCTGCTTCTGCCAAGTTTTCAGCATGACGCTGAGGCTTTACAAGCGGACTCGGACACGGTGGGGGCCCGTCTCAAAAATTTCAACGCGCAGTGGGCTCACTCGCAAGTGGACCCCTGGATTCTGCAGGTAGTATCACAGGGGTACAAACTGGAATTCGAGACGTCTCCCCCTCGCCGGTTCCTGAAGTCTGCTCTACCAAAGTCTCCCTCCGACAGGGAGGCAGTTTTGGAAGCCATTCACAAGCTGTATTCCCAGCAGGTGATAATCGAGGTACCTCTCCTACAACAGGGAAAGGGGTATTATTCCACGCTGTTTGTGGTACCGAAGCCGGACGGCTCGGTGAGACCAATTTTAAATCTAAAATCCTTGAACACTTACATAAAGAGGTTCAAATTCAAGATGGAGTCACTCAGAGCAGTGATAGCAAACCTGGAAGAAGGGGACTATATGGTGTCTCTGGACATCAAAGATGCTTATCTCCACGTCCCAATCTACCCTTCTCACCAAGGGTACCTCAGGTTTGTAGTACAAAACTGTCATTATCAGTTTCAGACGCTGCCGTTTGGGTTGTCCACGGCACCTCGGGTCTTTACCAAGGTAATGGCCGAAATGATGATTCTTCTTCGAAGAAAAGGCGTTTTAATTATCCCTTACTTGGACGATCTCCTGATAAGGGCAAGGTCCAGGGAACAGTTAGAAGTCGGAGTAGCACTATCTCAGTTAGTGTTACGTCAGCACGGGTGGACTCTAAATATTCCAAAATCGCAGCTGATTCCAACAACACGTCTCCTGTTCCTAGGAATGATTCTGGACACAGTCCAGAAAAAGGTGTTTCTCCCAGAGGAGAAGGCCAGGGAGTTATCCGAGCTAGTCAGGAATCTCCTAAAACCAGGCCAGGTGTCAGTGCATCAGTGCACGAGGGTCCTGGGAAAAATGGTGGCTTCTTACGAAGCGATTCCATTCGGAAGATTCCATGCAAGAACGTTTCAGTGGGATCTTCTGGACAAATGGTCCGGATCGCATCTTCAGATGCATCAGCGGATAACCCTGTCGCCAAGGACAAGGGTGTCTCTTCTGTGGTGGCTGCAGAGTGCTCATCTACTAGAGGGCCGCAGATTCGGCATTCAGGATTGGATCCTGGTGACCACGGATGCCAGCCTGAGAGGCTGGGGAGCAGTCACACAGGGACGAAATTTACAGGGCTTGTGGTCAAGCATGGAAACATCTCTTCATATAAACATTCTGGAACTAAGGGCCATTTACAATGCCCTAAGTCAAGCAAAACCCCTGCTTCAGGGTCAGGCGGTATTGATCCAATCGGACAACATCACGTCAGTCGCCCACGTAAACAGACAGGGCGGCACGAGAAGCAGGAGGGCGATGGCAGAAGCTGCAAGGATTCTTCGCTGGGCGGAGAATCATGTGATAGCACTGTCAGCAGTGTTCATTCCGGGAGTGGACAACTGGGAAGCGGACTTCCTCAGCAGACACGACCTTCACCCGGGGGAGTGGGGACTTCATCCAGAAGTCTTCCAAGAGATGGTAAACCGTTGGGAAAAACCAAAGGTGGACATGATGGCGTCCCGTCTCAACAAAAAACTAGACAGATATTGCGCCAGGTCAAGGGACCCTCAGGCAATAGCGGTGGACGCTCTGGTAACACCATGGGTGTACCAGTCAGTGTATGTGTTCCCTCCTCTGCCTCTCATACCAAAAGTACTGAGAATCATAAAAAGGAGAGGAGTAAGAACTATACTCGTGGTTCCGGATTGGCCAAGAAGGACTTGGTACCCGGAACTTCAAGAGATGCTCACGGAGGAACCGTGGCCTCTACCTCTAAGAAAGGACCTGCTCCAGCAGGGGCCTTGTCTGTTCCAAGACTTACCGCGGCTGCGTTTGACGGCATGGCGGTTGAACGCCGGATCCTGAAGGAAAAAGGCATTCCAGAAGAAGTCATCCCTACCCTGATAAAGGCCAGGAAGGATGTAACCGCAAAACATTATCACCGCATTTGGCGAAAATATGTTGCGTGGTGTGAGGCCAAAGAGGCCCCTACAGAGGAATTTCAACTGGGTCGCTTCCTACATTTCCTGCAAACAGGACTGTCTATGGGCCTAAAATTAGGGTCCATTAAGGTTCAAATTTCGGCCCTGTCGATTTTCTTCCAAAAAGAACTGGCTTCAGTGCCTGAAGTCCAGACGTTTGTCAAAGGGGTACTGCATATACAGCCTCCTTTTGTGCCCCCGGTGGCACTTTGGGATCTCAATGTGGTTTTGGGGTTCCTAAAATCACATTGGTTTGAACCACTCACCACTGTGGAATTAAAATATCTCACATGGAAGGTGGTAATGCTGTTAGCCCTGGCTTCAGCCAGGCGTGTGTCAGAATTGGCGGCTTTATCTTATAAAAGCCCTTACCTGATTTTTCACACGGATAGGGCAGAATTGAGGACTCGTCCTCAATTTCTCCCAAAGGTGGTTTCAGCGTTTCACGTGAACCAGCCTATTGTGGTGCCTGCGGCTACTAGGGACTTGGAGGACTCCAAGTTACTGGACGTAGTCAGGGCCCTGAAAATATATATTTCCAGGACGGCTGGAGTCAGGAAATCTGACTCGCTGTTTATCCTGTATGCACCCAACAAGCTGGGTGCTCCTGCTTCTAAGCAGACGATTGCTCGTTGGATTTGTAGTACAATTCAGCTTGCACATTCTGTGGCAGGCCTGCCACAGCCAAAATCTGTAAAAGCCCATTCCACAAGGAAGGGGGCTCATCTTGGGCGGCTGCCCGAGGGGTCTCGGCTTTACAACTTTGCCGAGCAGCTACTTGGTCAGGGGCAAACACGTTTGCTAAATTCTACAAATTTGATACCCTGGCTGAGGAGGACCTGGAGTTCTCTCATTCGGTGCTGCAGAGTCATCCGCACTCTCCCGCCCGTTTGGGAGCTTTGGTATAATCCCCATGGTCCTTACGGAGTCCCAGCATCCACTTAGGACATTAGAGAAAATAAGAATTTACTTACCGATAATTCTATTTCTCATAGTCCGTAGTGGATGCTGGGCGCCCATCCCAAGTGCGGATTGTCTGCAATACTTGTATATAGTTGTTACAAAATTCGGGTTATTGTTGTGAGCCATCTTTTCAGAGGCTCCTTCGTTTATCATACTGTTAACTGGGTTCAGATCACAGGTTGTACGGTGTGATTGGTGTGGCTGGTATGAGTCTTACCCGGGATTCAAGATCCTTCCTTATTATGTACGCTCGTCCGGGCACAGTATCCTAACTGAGGCTTGGAGGAGGGTCATAGGGGGAGGAGACAGTGCACACCAGCTAGTTCAAGCTTTTACTTTTGTGCCCAGTCTCCTGCGGAGCCGCTATTCCCCATGGTCCTTACGGAGTCCCAGCATCCACTACGGACTATGAGAAATAGAATTATCGGTAAGTAAATTCTTATTTTTTTGCCACAGGCTACCCCACAACAAAAGAAAGCACCGTATCATCAAGTACAGTCCTTTCGGCCCCAGAAAAGCAAGAGGGCTGGAGGCTCATCCTTTCTGCCGAGAGGCAAAGGTAGAGGAAAAAGCTGCAACACACAGCTAGTTCCCAAGAGCAGAAGTCCTCCCTGCGTCCGGTAGGTCCACAGCATGGTGCGGGGGCTGCTCAGGCGGACCCGGGTACGGTGGGGGCCCGTCTCAGGAATTTCAGCACACAGTGGGCTCTCACATGGATCCCTGGGTCCTTCAAGTAGTATCTCAGGGGTACAGGCTGGAGTTCGAGACGTTCTTCCCCCCGCCGTTTCCTAAAATCTGCCTTACCGGCACCTCCCTCTGCCAGGGAGACGGTGTTGGTGGATATTCAACACTATAATCACAACAAGTGATTGTCAAGGTGCCCCTCCTTCAGCAAGGAAGGGGTTACTATTCCACAGTGGTTGTGGTACCGAAACGGTTCGGTGAGACCCATCTTGAAATTAAAATGCTTGAACTTTTATATCAGAAGATTCAAGTTCAAGATGGAATCGCTCAGGGCGGTTATTACGAGCCTGGACGAGGGGGATTACAGGGTCTCCCTGGACATCAAGGATGCGTACCTGCATGTCCCCATTTACCCCCCTCACCAGGAGTACCTCAGATATGTGGTACAGGACTGTCCCTATCCGTTCCAGACGCGGCCGTTGGAGTTGTCCAAGGCACCGAAGGTCTTTACCTAGGTAATGGCCAAAGTGATGATACTCCTTCGCAAGAAGGAAGTTTTCATTATCCCGTACTTGGACGATCTCCTGATAAAGGCGAGGTCCAAAGGACAGTTGGTAGTGGGGGTAGCACTCTATCGGGAAGTGCTACAACAGCACGACTGGATTCTCAATATTCCAAAGTCACAGCTGGTCCCGACGACACGTCGTCTGTTCCTGGGAATGTTTCTGAACGCAGACCAGAAAAGAGTGTTTCTTCCAGTGGAAAAAGCTGAGGAGTTGTCATCTCTAGTCAGAGACATCCTAAAACCAGGACAGGTGTCGGTACATCAATGCACACGAGTCCTGGGAAAAATGGTAGCTTCGTACGAAGCATAATTCCATTCGGAAGACTCCACGCAAGGACGTTCCAGTGGGACCTGTGGGACTAATGGTCCGGGTCCCATGTACAGATACAACAGCGGATAACCCTGTCAGCAAGAAACAGGGTGTCGCTGCTGTGGTGGCTGCAGAGGGCTCATCTACTAGAGGGCCGCTGATTCGGAATACAGGACTGGGTCCTGGTGACCACGGATGCCAGCCTTCGGGGCTGGGGTGCAGTCACACAGGGAAGAAATTTCCAAGGAGATTTCGCTTCACATAAATATTCTGCAGCTAAGGGCCATTTACAATGCCCTAAGCCAAGCAAGGCCCCTGCTTCAGAACCAGCCGGCACTGATCCAATCAGACGACATCACGGCGGTCGCCCATGTACACAGACAGGGCGGCACAAGAAGCAGGATGGCGATGGCAGAAGCCACAAGGATTCTCCGATGGGCGACCTACACCCAGGAGAATGGGGACTTCATCCAGAAGTTTTCCAAATGCGGGTAAACCGTTGGGAATGACCACGGGTGGACATGATGGCGTCCCGCCTCAACAAGAAGTTGAAAAGATATTGCGCCAGGTCAAGGGACCCTCAGGCGATCGCTGGGGACGCTCTAGTGACACCGTGGGTGTACCAGTCTGTTTATGTGTCTCCTCCTCTACCTCTCATACCCAAGGTACTGAGAATAAGAAGGCGAGGAGTGAAAACCATACTCGGGGTTCCGGATTGGCCATGAAGAGCTTGGTACCCGGAACTTCAAGAGATGCTGGAAGAGGACCCTTGGCCTCTGCCGCTCAGACACGACCTGCAGCAGCAGGGACCCTGTCTGTTCCAAGACTTACCGCTGCTGCGTTTAACGGCATGGCGGTAGAACACCGGATCCTAAAGGAAAAGGGTATTCCGAAGGAAGTCATCCCTACCCTGATCATAGCCAGGAAGGATGTCACCGGAAGACATTATCGCCGCGTTTGGCGAAAATTTGTTGCTTGGTGGGAGGCCATGAAGGCCCAGACGGAGGAATTTCAACTATGTCGATTCCTGCACTTCCTGCAAGCAGGGGTGACGTTTGGGCCTCAAATTGGGGTCCATCAAGGTCCAGATTTCGGCTCTGTCGATTTTCTTCCAGAAAGAACTGGCTCCACTGCCTGAAGTTCAGACTTTGGTTAAAGGAGTACTACATATTCAGCCTCCTTTTGTGCCTCCTGTGGCACTTTTTTGGATCTCAACGTGGTGTTGAATTTCCTAAAGTCGCATTGGTTGAGCCACTTTAAACCATGGAGCTAAAGTATCTCGCGTGGAAAGTGGTCATGCTGTTGGCCTTGACCAGGCGTGGGTCAGAATTGGCGGCTTTGTCATGTAAAAGCCCTTATCTGATTTTCTATATGGATAGGGCAGAGTTGAGGACTCGTCCTCAGTTTCTCCCGAAGGTGGTCTCAGGTTTTCACTTGAACCAACCTATTGTGGTGCCTGCGGCTACTAGGGACTTGGAGGATTCCAAGTTGCTGGACGTAGTCAGGGCCCTGAAAATTTTATTTTTCCAGGACGGCTGGAGTCGGGAAAACTGACTCGCTGTTTATCCTGATGGCACCCAACAAGCTGGGTGCTCCTGCTTCTAAGCAGTCTATTGCGCGCTGGATTTGTAGCACTATTCAGCTGACGCATTCTGCGGTAGGATTACCGCAGCCTAAATCAATAAAAGCCCATTCCACAAGGACGGTGGGCTCATCTTGGGCGGCTGCCCGAGGGGTCTCTGCTTTACAACTTTGCCGAGCAGCTACTTGGTCAGGGGCA
This sequence comes from Pseudophryne corroboree, assembly GCF_028390025.1. NCBI lineage: Eukaryota > Metazoa > Chordata > Amphibia > Anura > Myobatrachidae > Pseudophryne > Pseudophryne corroboree. Next base: position 373,962,790 of record NC_086449.1, read on the forward strand.
AACACGTTTGCAAAATTCTATGAATTTGATACCCTGGCTGAGGAGGACCTGGAGTTCTCTCATTCGGTGCTGCAGAGTCATCCGCACTCTCCCGCCCGTTTGGGAGCTTTGGTATAATCCCCATGGTCCTTACGGAGTTCCCAGCATCCACTAGGACGTCAGAGAAAATAAGAATTTACTTACCGATAATTCTATTTCTCGTAGTCCGTAGTGGATGCTGGGCGCCCATCCCAAGTGCGGATTGTCTGCAATACTTGTACATAGTTATTGTTAACTAATCGGGTTCTTGTTGTGAGCCATCTATTCAGAGGCTCCTCTGTTATCATGCTGTTAACTGGGTTTCATATCACAAGTTGTACGGTGTGAGTCTTACCCGGGATTCAAAATCCTTCCTTATTGTGTACGCTCGTCCGGGCACAGTATCCTAACTGAGGCTTGGAGGAGGGTCATAGGGGGAGGAGCCAGTGCACACCAGGTAGTCCTAAAGCTTTCTTTTTGTGCCCAGTCTCCTGCAGAGCCGCTATTCCCCATGGTCCTTACGGAGTTCCCAGCATCCACTACGGACTACGAGAAATAGAATTATCGGTAAGTAAATTCTTATTTTTTAATACCAGTTATCGGTCAATTGATTTCCTGCATTATGTCTATTTACCCGAGGTTCTACCTTGTACACTATGCGTCTTGTCTGATTACTGCTTGTTAACTGCCTGGCTACAAAGCGGCTGTTTCAGTAGAGCGATAGGTTGCCACGTATGTTACGTTATCAGTTCCCTTTGCCCTTTCTGGAACATAAAATGTGTTCCTAACAACAATTTTTACAGAACATATGCATATTTGCAGAAATCTTTCCTAAATGACAAAATAATGTTGTAATCTTAAACTCTTTAGTACAGCTTAAACTTTGGTACAGCCGTTACCTCTATAAATATGTAAGTAAATGATCAATATGAACAAATTTGTTTACTGATACCGGAGCATGTTTGTTTGCGCTCTTTAGTAGGTAGGGCATTTGAAATGAAAGTAAAACAACTTTACTGTAAAGGCATAAGCCTGGTATGTTTCATATTCCGGAACATGTTCTATCTTGGAAGGTTTTACTGCTCTTGAATTCTGCCAGCTGCAGCCCATAATGGCATGTTAATTTTTCTGCCTACCTGTAGGACATGATACTCTGTGCCTTTTTGTATATTGTGGAGCCATGATTAGTTTTATATCAAAGGCATCATGGTTAAAGGGTAATCTTAGGTTACATTAACGCTAAATTGACATTCATTTTATTCGTCGATCTATGTAGTCTAATGGGAAGAACTTCTTGTCCAGGCAGTTTCAGTTTTTCATAGTGTTTCATAGCAGTCCTATTGATACGAATGGGTCATGCCCTAGAACATTTATGTGACGTGAGCTATATGTTTTAGTAAGTTTGTAGGAGGAATATTAAATAGTGTTCTATTTAACGGTTTGTTTTATTTCAGAACAAAGGGGGGATTGTCCATTTACGCATTGACCTTGCAGTATCAATGTTAATACTTATGCACTATAGCGCACCTTGTAAGTGTTCTCAGATGGTCTGTAATGCAGTTCCTCCTTTTCTAGGGCAATGACTTTGTTCTCAGATGTTGGGCATTAACTGAGAAGACAATTGTGTAGTCTTCTGTTAAGCCTTTCCTACATAGCTGAGATGCTGAAACATTAGCTTTCACATGATTTAAGTAATATTTTGCCTGCTGTATACAGTCCATGGTGACGGCAATCACTATATATTTATCCAGCCCTATGTATTGTGCCATATTTCTTAATTTCTCTGACGTCCTAGTGGATGCTGGGACTCCGTAAGGACCATGGGGAATAGCGGCTCCGCAGGAGACAGGGCACAAAATAAAAGCTTAAGGATCAGGTGGTGTGCACTGGCTCCTCCCCCTATGACCCTCCTCCAAGCCTCAGTTAGATTTTTGTGCCCGGCCGAGAAGGGTGCAATCTAGGTGGCTCTCCTGAGCTGCTTAGAATAAAAGTTTAGTTTAGGATTTTTTATTTTCAGTGAGTCCTGCTGGCAACAGGCTCACTGCATCGTGGGACTAAGGGGAGAAGAAACGGACTCACCTGAGTGCAGAGTGGATCGGGTTTCTTAGGCTACTGGACATTAGCTCCAGAGGGACGATCACAGGTTCAGCCTGGATGGGTCACCGGAGCCGCGCTGCCGTCCCCCTTACAGAGCCAGAAGAGACGAAGAGGTCCGGTGAAATCGGCGGCAGAAGACGATCCTGTCTTCAGACTAAGGTAGCGCACAGCACCGCAGCTGTGCGCCATTGCTCTCAGCACACTTCACACTCCGGTCACTGAGGGTGCAGGGCGTTGGGGGGGGGAGCGCCCTGAGACGCAATATTACAGTATATACCTTAGGTGGCTAAAAAGAATACATCACATATAGCTCCTGGGCTATATGGATGTATTTTACCCCTGCCATTTTACACAGAAAAAGCGGGAGATAAGGACGTCGTGAAGGGGCGGAGCCTATCTCCTCAGCACACAAGCGCCATTTTCCCTCACAGCTCCGCTGGAAGGACGGCTCCCTGACTCTCCCCTGCAGTCCTGCTTCAGAATCAGGGTAAAAAAGAGAAGGGGGGGCACGTTTGGCAGCAAATAAATATATTAACAGCAGCTATAAGGGAGTAACACTTATATAAGGTTATCCCTGTATATATATATATATATATAGCGCTGGGTGTGTGCTGGCAGACTCTCCCTCTGTCTCTCCAAAGGGCTAAGTGGGGTCCTGTCCTCTATCAGAGCATTCCCGGTGTGTGTGCTGTGTGTCGGTACGCGTGTGTCGACATGTATGAGGAGGAAAATGATGTGGAGGCGGAGCAGTTGCCTGTGTTGGTGATGTCACCCCCTAGGGAGTCGACACCTGACTGGATGATTGTATTTAAACAATTAAGTGATAATGTCAGCAATTTGCAAAAAACTTGACGACACGAGACAGCCGGCAAATCAATTAGTGCCTGTCCAGGCGTCTCAGACACCGTCAGGGGCGCTAAAACGCCCGTTACCTCAGTGGGTCGACACAGACCCTGACACAGATACTGAGTCTAGTGTCGACGGTGACGAGACAAACGTAATGTCCAGTAGGGCCACACGTTACATGATCACGGCAATGAAAGAGGCATTGAACCTTTCTGACACTACAAGTACCACAAAGAAGGGTATTATGTGGGGTGAGAAAAAACTACCAATAGTTTTTCCTGAGTCAGAGGAAATAAATGAGGTGTGTGAAAAAGCGTGGGTTTCCCCCGATTAAAAAACAGCTAATTTCTAAAAAATTATTAGCATTATATCCTTTCCCGCCAGAGGTTAGGGCGCGTTGGGAAACACCCCCTAGGGTAGATAAGGCGCTCACACGTTTATCTAAACAAGTAGCGTTACCGTCTCCTGATACGGCCACCCTCAAAGAACCAGCTGATAGAAGGCTGGAAAATATCCTAAAAAGTATATACACACATACTGGTGTTATACTGCGACCAGCAATCGCCTCAGCCTGGATGTGCAGTGCTGGAGTCGCATGGTCAGATTCCCTGACTGAGAATATTGATACCCTGGATAGGGACAATATTTTGTTAACTATAGAACATTTAAAGGATGCATTACTAAATATGCGTGATGCACAGAGGGATATTTGCACCCTGGCATCAAGAGTAAGTGCTATGTCCATCTCTGCCAGAAGAGCGTTATGGACGCGACAGTGGTCAGGGGATGCGGATTCCAAACGGCACATGGAAGTATTGCCGTTTAAAGGGGAGGAGTTATTTGGGGCCGGTCTATCGGACCTGGTGGCCACGGCAACGGCCGGAAAGTCCACCTTTTTACCCCAGGTCACCTCTCAGCAGAAAAAGACACCGTCTTTTCAAACTCAGTCCTTTCGTCCCCATAAGTACAGGCGGGCAAAAGGCCACTCATTTCTGCCCCGGGGCAGAGGAAGAGGAAAAAGACTGCACCAGGCAGCCTCTTCACAGGAGCAGAAGCCCTCCTCTGCTTCTGCCAAGTCTTCAGCATGACGCTGGGGCTTTACAAGCAGACTCAGATATGGTGGGGGCCCGTCTCCAGAATTTCAACGCGCAGTGGGCTCACTCGCAAGTGGATCCCTGGATTCTACAGGTAGTATCGCAGGGGTACAAACTGGAATTCGAGGCGTTTCCCCCTCGTCGGTTCCTGAAGTCTGCTTTACCAAAGTCTCCCTCCGACAGGGAGGCAGTTTTGGAAGCCATTCACAAGCTGTATTCCCAGCAGGTGATAATCAAGGTACCCCTCCTGCAACAAGGAAAGGGGTATTATTCCACGCTGTTTGTGGTACCGAAGCCGGACGGCTCGGTGAGACCAATTTTAAATCTGAAATCCTTGAACACTTACATAAAAAGGTTCAAATTCAAGATGGAGTCACTCAGAGCAGTGATAGCGAACCTGGAAGAAGGGGACTATATGGTGTCTCTGGACATCAAAGATGCTTATCTCCACGTCCCAATATACCCTTCTCACCAAGGGTACCTCAGGTTTGTAGTACAAAACTGTCATTATCAGTTTCAGACGCTGCCGTTTGGATTGTCCACGGCACCTCGGGTCTTTACCAAGGTAATGGCCGAAATGATGATTCTTCTACGAAGAAAAGGCATTTTAATTATCCCTTACTTGGACGATCTCCTGATAAGGGCAAGATCCAGGGAACAGTTAGTCGGAGTAGCACTATCTCAGGTAGTGTTACGTCAGCACGGGTGGATTCTAAATATTCCAAAATCGCAGCTGATTCCAACGACACGTCTACTGTTCCTAGGAATGATTCTGGACACAGTCCAGAAGAAGGTGTTTCTCCCGGAGGAGAAGGCCAGGGAGTTATCCGAGCTAGTCAGGAACCTCCTAAAACCAGGCCAGGTCTCAGTGCATCAGTGCACGAGGGTCCTGGGAAAAATGGTGGCTTCTTACGAAGCGATTCCATTCGGAAGATTCCATGCAAGAACATTTCAGTGGGATCTACTGGACAAATGGTCCGGATCGCATCTGCAGATGCATCAGCGGATAACCCTGTCGCCAAGGACAAGGGTGTCTCTCCTGTGGTGGCTGCAGAGTGCTCATCTACTAGAGGGCCGCAAATTTGGCATTCAGGATTGGATCCTGGTAACCACGGATGCCAGCCTGAGAGGCTGGGGAGCAGTCACACAGGGAAGGAATTTCCAGGGCCTGTGGTCAAGCATGGAAACATCTCTTCATATAAACATTCTGGAACTAAGGGCCATTTACAATGCCCTAAGTCAAGCAAAACCTCTGCTTCAGGGTCAGGCGGTGTTGATCCAATCGGACAACATCACGTCAGTCGCCCACGTAAACAGACAGGGCGGCACGAGAAGCAGGAGGGCAATGGCAGAAGCTGCAAGGATTCTTCGCTGGGCGGAAAATCATGTGATAGCACTGTCAGCAGTTTTCATTCCGGGAGTGGACAACTGGGAAGCAGACTTCCTCAGCAGACACGACCTTCACCCGGGAGAGTGGGGACTTCACCCAGAAGTCTTCCACCTGATTGTAAACCGTTGGGAAAAACCAAAGGTGGACATGATGGCGTCACGTCTAAACAAAAAACTGGACAGATATTGCGCCAGGTCAAGGGACCCTCAGGCAATAGCAGTGGACGCTCTGGTAACGCCGTGGGTGTACCAGTCAGTGTATGTGTTCCCTCCTCTGCCTCTCATACCAAAAGTACTGAGAATCATAAGAAGGAGAGGAGTAAGAACTATACTCGTGGTCCCGGATTGGCCAAGAAGGACTTGGTACCCGGAACTTCAAGAGATGCTCACGGACGAACCGTGGCCTCTACCTCTAAGAAAGGACCTGCTACTGCAGGGGCCTTGTCTGTTCCAAGACTTACCGCGGCTGCGTTTGACGGCATGGCGGTTGAACGCCGGATCCTGAGGGAAAAAGGCATTCCAGAAGAAGTCATTCCTACTCTGGTCAAAGCCAGGAAGGACGTAACTGCAAAACATTATCACCGCATTTGGCGTAAATATGTTGCGTGGTGTGAGGCCAAGAGGGCCCCTACAGAGGAATTTCAACTGGGTCGTTTCCTTCATTTCCTGCAAACAGGACTGTCTATGGGCCTAAAATTAGGGTCCATTAAGGTTCAAATTTCGGCCCTGTCGATTTTCTTCCAGAAAGAACTGGCTTCAGTACCTGAAGTTCAGACATTTGTAAAAGGGGTGCTGCACATACAGCCTCCTTTTGTGCCTCCAGTGGCACCTTGGGATCTCAACGTGGTGTTGAGTTTTCTAAAGTCACATTGGTTTGAACCACTTTCCTCTGTGGACTTGAAATATCTCACATGGAAGGTGTCGATGCTGTTAGCCTTGGCTTCAGCCAGGCGTGTGTCAGAATTGGCGGCTTTATCATATAAAAGCCCTTACTTAATTTTTCATTCTGACAGGGCGGAATTGAGGACTCGTCCTCAATTTCTACCTAAGGTGGTTTCTGCATTTCACATGAACCAACCTATTGTGGTACCTGCGGCTACCAGGGACTTAGAGGACTCTAAGTTGCTTGACGTTGTCAGGGCCTTAAAAATATATGTTTCCAGGACGGCTGGAGTCAGAAAATCTGACTCGCTGTTTATCCTGTATGCACCCAACAAGCTGGGTGCCCCTGCTTCTAAGCAGACGATTGCTCGTTGGATTTGTAGTACAATTCAGCTTGCACATTCTGTGGCAGGCCTGCCACAGCCAAAATCAATAAAAGCCCATTCCACAAGGAAAGTGGGCTCATCTTGGGCGGCTGCCCGAGGGGTCTCGGCTTTACAACTTTGCCGAGCAGCTACTTGGTCAGGGGCAAACACGTTTGCTAAATTCTACAAATTTGATACCCTGGCTGAGGAGGACCTGGAGTTCTCTCATTCGGTGCTGCAGAGTCATCCGCACTCTCCCGCCCGTTTGGGAGCTTTGGTATAATCCCCATGGTCCTTACGGAGTCCCAGCATCCACTAGGACGTCAGAGAAAATAAGATTTTACTTACCGATAAATCTATTTCTCGTAGTCCGTAGTGGATGCTGGGCGCCCATCCCTAGTGCGGATTGTCTGCAATACTTGTATATAGTTATTGTTACAAAAATTCGGGTTATTATTGTTGTGAGCCATCTTTTCAGAGGCTCCCTTGCGTTTATCATACTGTTAACTGGGTTCAGATCACAAGTTGTACGGTGTGATTGGTGTGGCTGGTATGAGTCTTACCCGGGATTCAATATCCTTCCTTATTATGTACGCTCGTCCGGGCACAGTATCCTAACTGAGGCTTGGAGGAGGGTCATAGGGGGAGGAGCCAGTGCACACCACCTGATCCTTAAGCTTTTATTTTGTGCCCTGTCTCCTGCGGAGCCGCTATTCCCCATGGTCCTTACGGAGTCCCAGCATCCACTACGGACTACGAGAAATAGATTTATCGGTAAGTAAAATCTTATTTTTTCCCTTCTGGAACAAGAAAAGGTGATTCCTCTTCTAGACATTTACACAACTAAGGGGCTTAGTGGAAAAGAGGCACATGCTACAAAATTACTTCTAACAGGACAACTAGATATGTCTTGAAATTTTTATATCGGGGGTTTGTATTTTGCTGCTGGTGAGAAATGGGTACATGCCCCTATTACCCCTTTCACATCTCCAATGCCGGATCCCACCCGGGAATTGGAAACGGGTCATTCCCAGGTGAGATCTGGCATTGGAGATTCTCCTACCTCTTTCTGACGGCTTCCAGACCTGGCAATATGCCAGGTCGGTTGCCATAGCGGGTGGGGGACGGAGCCAGCAGCGGGGGCGGAGGTGGAGGCAGCGCTGTGAAATGAGCTCATCTCAGCACCGCCTCTCCCTATCTTGTAAACGGGTCCTGGATCGGCTCGACCTGGGAATCCGTTTACAGAGCCACTGACCCGGTATTCAACCCGGGTATAACACTGCTTATAACCCCAGTTGAATTACCGGGTCAGGCAACCCGGGAAATCCGACATGGCGCTTTCACACCGCACACTGTCCCGTGTCGCCCCGGCAATGTGCCGGTTCGATACCTGTTTTTTTGTGCGGTGTGAAAGGGGTATATGTTAGAAGTTAGTGGAGTAGACGCTAGATGGCTGAAGCTGCTTGATGGCAGCAGAAATTCAAAATCCATCTAGATGTGGTATGTGCCTCTTTTCCACTGGCCCCTCAACTGATCATGAAAGTAGTGACACACATGCTATATCAGAAGAGTGGGAGTAATGCGCCAAACATATTAATTGCACAGTCTACTAGAACTGTTGTATTCTATCCAGAGGTATTTGTTAAACTACAGATCTCTAACTATCAAGAACGAACTACCCATTTTAATGGCAGCCATAGAGTATTTTGAACAATATTAAGGTATAATTTGTGTGTTTTCCTGCACTGTAATGTGATGGAACACTCCCTGCTTTTCTAAGCATATGGTGATCCGGATGCCAGCTGATCTCTTGATATTAATCTGTTTTCTGCATTTCTTAAGGAGTCAGCATGTGGCAACAAAATGAAAAAGATTGCTTATATATCCTCTATCCCACGCAGCAGCAGTCTCACTACTACTAGGAGAACCAGGAAGGATCTGTGCAGTACACAACACAAGAACAGCAGCAAGCCTGTTTGATTTGTTTTTGTATACTTTCATTTAGGGTGTTTCACCTTAACATTGAAAACTGCATGTTCATATTTTATTTAGATTTTTTCCCCACTGCGGGTAACATTTTAACTGTTTGGAAAGTGCCGCCGGCAATCTACTGATGTATTTACTGTCGACAAAGTGACCAACGACCTTACACATGTTCCATTGTGCAGTGTCACCAGTTCTGCAGCCATGGCACCTAAATGGTCTGCACCAGCAGTACAATTCTACTTTATTTCCCAGCATAAAATGTTTGTTTCAGCTGCAATGAAAATGTATGCTTGTGAGAAGATATGGAGTTCATAATGGCTGACATTTTTGTGAGTTCTCTTTGGGGGTACTGTAAGTACTTATTGTTAGAGATAGCTACTGTATGCCCTTCATTGGCAGTTAAGACCAACATTTCCCATTGCAGCTTTTAGTTCTTTCCATATTTTAAAGATAATAATTTCAAACCCTAAATGTACTATTTATTCCACACCCCGCCTACAATTTTATTTTACTCCTGCGGTTTTGTCACCATGTACATTTTAGTTTTCTTTTCTTCTTTTTGCTTTATAGAAAACCGTGCTGTGTATTCAGAAAGACTTTTCAGAAATATGATCAGATAGCCCAATACTTGAAATCAGTTGTGTGGTCAGATCACACTATTGCGATTTAAGCAATCTGTCCCTTATCTTTTCACTGGTGTACACATTGTTATAATCGTAGTTTGTAAGGCTCCGCAGCAGCGGACAGTGCGTTAGATAGGGACGCCACGTCCTTCTGAAATTGCTTATATTGTGATCGGAAAAGGGCACATGTGGAACAAGGAGCCAGGGTGCCTCAGAGTGGTTATACACAGGTGAAGTCTCGGAAGTGAGGTGGTGGTTAAGGAGAGTTATTTAAATTTAATTTTGGAGGACTGGGTGGCAGTGTAAGGATTTGCAAAGTGGAGCATGGTACTGACATTTCTAGCACAAGAGGTACGGTGGGGGGAAAAAAAGCAAAAAAGCAGGGGAATGATGATAGAGGCTTGTAGAGATACGGACAGTGGAAGTAAACCCATGGAAGGAGTGATAGGTAGAACATTAACAATAAGGATTGGTTTCAAAGACACTGTAGTGGAGGGTGATCAGCAACATTGAAAGCAGCAATAAGGTCCAGGCTATGAGTATGGAGAAGAGACATTTCTAGTATGAGACTAGCAGGTCAAAGGATCAGAAATAAGTGAGCCAGGCAGCAAAGTTTTCAGCTAATAAAGATACTAGACTTTAGGAGGTGAGGTTTCTGCTTATGTAGGTTGCCGAGTGTAGCTGAAAACAAAACCATTACTCTGTGCAGGCAAGTGAGGGAATAGGATGCTGGAGAAGTGACAAAAGGTTACGAGAAAATGAGAAAGTAAATTGAGTAGGTGCATTGTGGAGTGAATGTGGCTTGGCTAATGTAGGTTAGCAGAGACTGGAGCAGAAGAATGTAAGTTGTGCAGGGCGATATAGAAGGTGTAGGCTATTATATTGCTCCTGGCTTGGGATAATAGTGTATGCATTCTTTGCAGTTTGATACATGGTCTAGGATGCTGACACTTGGGCTCAGTGGGTTACATTGGGTACGCACCTATACAATTATTGGGCCAATCACTGATACCTGTAATTGTATATGCAGGAGTGCTAGCCAATGAATGGCTTCAAACACTCGTGCAATGGTTGATTTGGGAGGTAACATCTTAGGAGCTGCTTAAAAATGAAGATGCTGGCGTCCCGATCCCATTGATAAATGTACACACTGAGCTAAATTAGTTCAGGGTGCACACGCATCAGATAATTGGTCCAATGATTGGAGTGTTCATCTGGTCTGCAGAGATCTGCACAGTGTGTACTAGGCTTTAGAAACCAAAGATAGCGCCGCGGGCAATTAAAAGTCTAATTGAGATAGCATTGAATAGCTCAGGTCGGATCCATTCCGACAAATGAATGTCTGAATGGATCCGACTTCAATTGAATATACCCCATAAACGGGCAGCGAAGGTATTAGAATCTGAGGTAAAATTTTTATTGAAAGTTAACTCTTAGTGTACACATTGCCGGGCATCTCTTGTTTATTATTTTTTTTATTTTTTAAGCAGCTTTCAGTATGACTGTTGCAGGAGTGTTTTTAAATATTTTTTTTGGCCAACTCACCTGCATATACACCTATGTAATTATCCGGCTGATATCTGCTCGATCATTACATAGGTGTGTACCCATCTCTAGTATGATTGTAAAAGTGCGTACCTAGCTTTTATCTGCTGCTGCTTGGAGGAATAATGCCAATTCCTTAATGAAAAGTAACAAATGGGAAAAAATGTAGTTTTCAGTCAGTAGTAAGAATTGTATAAATTTATATTTGCATTGATTCTCATTTACTTAACGCATTATAAAAATACTAATTAAACAACCGGTTTTGTCTGTTTTGTGGTGTTTGAGAGCAAGTGAAAATGCTATTTGCTCCTATCCATATCTTTCCAACCAGCTGATGTGTATGGCCATGTTAACTGCCCTCCATTCCTGCCAGATGGCATCTCCCAACTTTGATTCACCACAGTGTGATATGCAGGGATCAGTACTAAATGCCGCCGGCTGGAATCCCGACGCCAAAATCCCGACCACACAATCCCGACAGGAGTGGCGAGTGGAACGCAGCCCCTTGCGGGCTCGCTTCGCTTGCCAAGCTGCGGGCACGGTGCCTCGCTACGCTCGGCACACTATTATATTCTCCCTCTATGGGTGTCGTGGACACCCACGGAGGGAGAATATGTAGGGATTGTGGCGGTCGGGATTCCGGCGTCGGTATTTCGACCGCCGGGATTCCGGCCGGCGGCATCTTGAACGCATCCCGATATGCACTTGTTCATGTAGGTTTTGCTCCATTAATTTCATCCTACAATTCAAAAATATACTGGTAGTTAATGGTCTTCTAGAGAAATAAGCCTGTGTATGTAATGACAAGGAGCTTAGATTGTGAGCCACAAAGGCAAGTACTGATCTGAATGATTAAATAGTCTATGATCTTACTGCACTGTGTAATGGGCTCCTAAATTCAGGAATTTCTCTGTTAACTGAACAACTTGTATTAAAGTGAAGGTAACAAAACAGAGGCCAACTGGCTGTGTACGCTCTAACAGTATGGCCAGCAATGGTGTTAAGTATAACATTGCTCCATGTGGCGCTAAATGCAATCTCAATGGCCCAAGAAGAGCCTATAGAAATTGATTGCATCATTATTGGTCATTGCTAAATTGCTGAATAGAATCCTGTAACAGTGCCAAGTGTGGAGGAACAAATTGTTTGTTGTAGCTTTGTATAGTTGTATCATTGATGGCAGTGGTAATAAAAAGTTAATACGTAATGCTTGCATTTGATTGTCCGTGTTAACAACTTCTCTGACATTGTAGTACTGTACGATAGCCTTTACGTTAATCTGATGCTGGGTAAAAAGGAGTAGCTGGTTTGCTTTTGCAATATGCACATTTGCAAATAGTGTTACCTAGTACATGACATTATGTGTTTCTTTTGAAGCAAGGCCGTCCTTTTCCTTGCATTTACAGATATATCCTCATACATCTTTGCTGCAGTCTTACCAACAGCCCCTCTGGCACGCCAGGTCGTGTGAGAATCTTCTAGCTTCTGGCATCTTTTTGATTCTCTTTTGCCAAAAATGCGTCTGTCTCAACGCAATATGATTAGGACGAATGAAGAGACAGTGATTCATTTTTTATGACCCTTGTATATGTGTGTGTGACTGAGTCACTGAATCTGTACACTAATTGCTACAATGTAGCAGCTGCAGCTTTTTCCCAATACAAGTTCTGTCCTGCTTTGTATAGTCACACACAATACACATGTCATGTATCACATGAATCGGCACAGTCTTCTGGTGTGACTATGTCTTAGTCGCATTGTGTTTTGACTAAGACGCATTTTCATCAGAAAAATTATACTCAACGTAAGCAGAGTTGCGCAGGACCTGGCGGCTCACTCACGCCATGCATCTATCGCTGGGTGGCGTATTGAGGATTGACATCTGTAGTTGTCTTATTATAGAGAATATTACAGTATAAAGTATACTGTGAGGCGCTGGTGTCAAAGTACATGGCCATCGTTGGGTGTATGTACAGTTTAGAGTCTTACAGTAACATGTAACCATGACATGGAAGAGCTTGTCCTTTCCACATTGAGTGACGTTCTATTGTGCGCTTAGCCGAGATCTGTAAAAACTGGAGGCTCAGGGTCAGTGACTCAGAAATATGAAGCTTATCAGCAGCCATAAACCTGTCTGTGCTTTTCACTATTAGCACAGTTATTAATGGGAATACAACTTTAGCTGTTACCCAAAGCAATGCTTGTAGGTAACAAATGATAACTTGTGACACAAATTAAGCTCATGTGACATTGCTACAGTGTTCACCCTGTCAAACTGGAATTAATTGCAAATCTGCCTGCCTTATGCATTTCATTGATTTTATTACAAATTATGATGTTGTGGCCATACATGTCCTTTTTAAGAGCAAAAAAAATAATTTTCTGAGCAGCCCCACGTTGTATTTGCTTCTCACTACCATTTTATTTATTTTTTTTAATTGGATTTTAATACAAAATACAGCAGTACATACAGATAAAATCACAATAGCAAATGTGCACAGCACTAAGGTAATTAAAATCACGACGATATCAAACTCATGCCACAATAAGACTACTTATAGATTGATTGGTGAGCATGATCTGCTGACTCATTCTGAAGTGTGGGTTCATGGTTTGTTGAAGAAGGCTGTAGACCAGTGATGTGCGATCAGTTGAGGCAGAGCCTTTCCTGCCATGCTAACGTATAAGCCAGAGTTTTGACTATATAAAGTATATGGGAAAAATACAGAGAATATAAGAAATATCATCTTTGTATTCTAATCATTTTTATAGTCAAATCTATGGCGTAAAAAGTATGATAGGTGACTCAGGACCTCTTCTGTTTGTCTTTTCTGCACATCTCTGATCAAAACTCACAAAATTTCAAGCCGTATATACTGCTACACCTGTGTTTTATGCCCACATGAAACCTTTGGCTCATATGTTTGTGTGTAAATCTGGCTCTGGTACTAGCCAGTGCCTCCTGAGCCATTTACCTCAACGCACATCCCTGCTGTAGACATATTAATATAAGTATACAAAAAAAAGATGAAAAACCAACACTCCAACTTAATGGTGCAGCAGCAAATGCCAAGGTGGTCACCCCCACCTTTAAATAGTCCACAATGCAATTACAAAATTCGCAGATGTGTGCACCCTCTGTGATATACGCGGAATCTTATACCAGACAAGTCTTAGTTCACCATGGAATCCCAAATTCGTTGTAGAAAGTCTCAATCTCCCCAAACGATAAATAACTCTGTCCACGTTCTCTGTGGTGATGTGATGTGCTGTTTATCACTCCCAAAGTATCCACACTCCTCTGTATTAGACAACAAAAAAGAGAGGATATATAGTGAAGGACAGGTTATTACCGCAAAGTAAAAATGTTATAATACGAATTCTCATTAAAAAAAACACAAAAAAAAATATATATATATATATATATATATATATATATATATATATACAGGATGGCGGCACTCAGAGTCTTTACTCACGTAAATAGCGAATAGCTTTTATTTAAGGCATCAACGTTTTGGGTAGGCACCCGTCGTCAGGATAGCATAATAACAAATAAAGCATCTTATCACATTTAAATACCTAGGCATACCTTCGTTTGATTACCAGGCTGGGTCCAGCTCGGCGCCGCACTGTCAGATTCCGGCGGGCGTGCGGCGTGGATGCAGCTCCGTCCCGCTCAGTGACATCATCCACATGCGTCCACCCAGTCGGCCCGGCGTCATCAGGATATCACCATGGTAACTAATACAAATACATAAACAGGAGCAGAAATAGAAAAAGAACAACATGATCGGTTAAAAACAATCTGTAACATATAGTAATGGTGAGCAACATCTTTATATTAGTGAGGATATTAAATATATACGTTACCACTTAATATTAATGCACTACCAAGTGCTCATATTAAATTATATAACCAGCTCTTTACAAAGGGACTTGTTAGACCCTATGTTATGGCTGTGGTAACGAAAATTATTCTCTAATATATAAATAAATGACTGCTGTATTACATGAAACACTTGAGACCCAATGTGTCGTTAAGTCCCCTAGGGGCTATAGTGTCCAGCTGGAAAATCCATCTGCTCTCCAATTGGAGAAGCACTTTTCCTCGATTACCTCCCCTAATAGTAGCTGGTACATGGTCGATCAATTTTGATCGTAAGCTAGCTATACAGGTTGAGTCTCCCTTATCCAAAATGCTTGGGACCAGAGGTATTTTGGATATGGGATTTTTCCGTATTTTGGAATAATTGCATACCATAATGAGATCATGGTGATGGGACCTAAATCTAAGCACAGAATGCATTTATGTTACACATACACCTTATACACACAGCCTGAAGGTCATTTTAGCCAATATTTTTTATAACTTTGTGAATTAAACAAAGTGTGTGTACATAAACACAATTAATTTATGTTTCATATACACCTTATACACGCAGCCTGAAGGTCATTTAATACAATATTTTTAATACATTTGTGTATTAAACAAAGTCTGTGTACATTGAGCTATCAGAAAACAAAGTTTTCACTATCTCAGTCTCACTCAAAAAAGTCCGTATTTCGGAATATTCTGTATTTCGGAATATTTGGATATGGGATACTCAACCTGTACTATGTATGGCCTGGGCGAAATGTCGCGCTACTGGTTGGTCACTATCACCTGACTCTAACGACACATTGGGTCAAGACTGGAGATCAGTGGTGCGATAATATTTGAATTCCCTCTGTAGTGTTAGGAAGACCCTTCTCCCAAGTTTACAATCTATGGGGAAATAGGCATTTATACACAAGGAAAGGTATTATCTATTGAATAGTAGTCCAGATTGCAAAGGTTCTTGGTGGGGCTGTATGATATGGTCACACAGCAATGCATATCCTTTGAAAGTAGTAGTGGGTGGAGTATAGGATGGGAGGGGGGGGGGGTGTATTTTATAGTGCAGACAGAGCCCAGAGTGGCAATCCCAAGCCTCCCTGTTCATTATCTACTGTGCTATGCGATTGTGGTTGCCATTGTAATAAGAGATCACTTTGGCTACAGTGCAGAATTATAAGTCATTAATAATGGCAGCTGAGTGGTTCTCCACTCCAACCCTCAAGTATTCCCAACAGGTCATGTTTTGATGATTGTGGCCTTTGGAAGCATGTGGGATAATTGCTGTCCCAGCAAAATATTTAAACATAGCCTGTTCGAGGTACTTAAGGACTGGAGTTGAGAACCACTGTTCTAGTAAATTGAAAATGAAACTGCAAGTCTGTTCCATATCTGATTTGGGTTACATTTTGCAGTTTTCTCTGAAGTCCTAAGTGGATGCTGGGACTCCGTAAGGACCATGGGGAATAGCGGCTCCGCAGGAGACTGGGCACAACTAAAAAAAAAGCTTTAGACTACTGGTGTGCACTGGCTCCTCCCACTATGACCCTCCTCCAGACTTCAGTTAGAATCTTGTGCCCGGCTGAGCTGGATGCACACTAGGGGCTCTCCTGAGCTCCTAGAAAAGTATATTTTAGGTTTTTTATTTTACAGTGAGATCTGCTGGCAACAGACTCACTGCAGCGAGGGACTAAGGGGAGAAGAAGCGAACCTACCTAACTGGTGGTAGCTTGGGCTTCTTAGGCTACTGGACACCATTAGCTCCAGAGGGATCGACCACAGGACCCGACCTCGATGTTCGGTCCCGGAGCCGCGCCGCCGGCCCCCTTACAGAGCCAGAAGCAAGAAGTGTTCCGGAAAATCGGCGGCAGAAGACTTCTGTCTTCAACAAGGTAGCGCACAGCACTGCAGCTGTGCGCCATTGCTCCTCATGCACACCTCACACTCCGGTCACTGATGGGTGCAGGGCGCTGGGGGGGGGGGCCCTGAGGGCAATATAAGACACCTTGGTTGGCAAATCTACACCATATATAGTCAGGAAGGCAATATAGGTGTAAAAATACCCCTGCCAGAATTCCAGAAAAAGCGGGAGAAGTCCGCCGGAAAAGGGGCGGGGCCATCTCCCTCAGCACACTGGCGCCATTTTTCCCTCACAGCTCCGCTGGAAGGACGCTCCCTGGCTCTCCCCTGCAGTGTCAAGCTACATAAGGGTAAAAAAGAGAGGGGGGGCACTAAATTTAGGCGCAGTATATATAATTTAAGCAGCTATAAGGGAAAAACACTCGTTTATAGTGGGATCCCTGTGTTATATAGCGCTCTGGTGTGTGCTGGCATACTCTCTCTCTCTGTCTCCCCAAAGGGCTTTGTGGGGTCCTGTCCTCTGTCAGAGCATTCCCTGTGTGTATGCGGTGTGTCGGTACGGCTGTGTCGACATGTTTGATGAGGAGGCTTATGTGGAGGCGGAACAGATGCCGATAAATGTGATGTCACCCCCTGCGGGGTCGACACCTTAGTGGATGGTTCTGTGGAAGGAATTACGTGACAGTGTCGACTCCTTGCATAAAAGGTTTGACGACATACCAAATGTGGGACAGCCGGCTTCTCAGCCTGTGCCTGCCCAGGCGTCTCAAAAGCCATCAGGGGCTCTAAAACGCCCGCTACCTCAGATGGCATACACAGATGTCGACACGGATACTGACTCCGTGTCGACGACGATGAGACAAATGTATCTTCCAATAGGGCCACACGTTATATGATTGAGGCAATGAAAAATGTGTTGCATATTTCTGATGTTACCCCGGGTACCACAAAAAAGGGTATTATGTTTGGAGAGAAAAAACTACCAGTTTGTTTTTCCTCCATCTGAGGAATTAAATGAAGTGTGTGAAGAAGCGTGGGCTTCCCCCGATAAGAAACTGGTAATTTCTAAAAGGTTACTAATGGCGTACCCTTTCCCGCCAGAGGATAGGTCACGTTGGGAAACATCCCCTAGGGTGGATAAAACGCTCACACGCTTGTCAAAGAAGGTGGCACTACCGTCTCCGGATACGGCCGCCCTGAAGGAATCTGCTGATAAAAAGCAGGAGGCTATCCTGAAGTCTATATATACACACACAGGTGTTATACTGAGACCAGCTATTGCTTCAGCATGGATGTGCAGTGCTGCAGCTGCGTGGTCAGATTCCCTGTCGGAAAATATTCATACCCTAGACAGGGACACTATATTGCTAACCGTAGAGCATATTAAAGACGCACTCTTATACATGAGGGATGCACAGAGGGATATTTGCCGGCTGGCATCTAAAATAAGTGCAATGGCCATTTCTGCCAGGAGAGGGTTATGGACTCGGCAGTGGACAGGAGATGCAGATTCTAAAAGGCACATGGAGATTTTGCCTTATAAGGGTGAGGAGTTGTTCGGGGATGGTCTCTCGGACCTTGTTTCCACAGCAACAGCTGGGAAGTCTACATTTTTACCCCATGTTCCCTCACAGCCAAAGAAAGCACCGTATTATCAGGTACAGTCCTTTCGGCCCAATAAGGGCAAGCGGGTTAAGGGCGCGTCCTTTCTGCCCAGAGGCAGAGGTAGAGGGAAAAAGCTGCAGCATACAGCCAGTTCCCAGGAGCAAAAGTCCTTTCCCCGCTTCCTCTAAGTCCACAGCATGACGCTGGGGCTCCACAGGCGGAGCCAGGTACGGTGGGGGCCCGTCTCAAAAATTTCAGCGATCAGTGGGCTCGCTCACGGGTGGATCCCTGGATCTTTCAAGTAGTATCTCAGGGGTACAAGCTGGAATTCGAGACGTCTCCCCCCCCGCCGTTTCCTCAAATCTGCCTTACCAACAACTCCCTCAGGCAGGGAGGCAGTGTTACAGGCAATTCACAAGCTGTATTCACAACAGGTGATAGTAAAGGTGCCCCTACTTCAACAAGGACGGGGTTACTATTCCACAATGTTTGTGGTACCGAAACCGGACGGTTCGGTGAGACCCATTTTAAATTTGAAATCCTTGAACACGTATATGAAAAAATTCAAGTTCAAGATGGAATCGCTCAGGGCGGTTATTGCAAGCCTGGACGAGGGGGATTACATGGTATCACTGGACATCAAGGATGCTTACCTGCATGTCCCCATTTACCATCCTCACCAGGAGTACCTCAGATTTGTGGTACAGGATTGTCATTACCAATTCCAGACGTTGCCGTTCGGTCTATCCACGGCTCCGAGGGTCTTTACCAAGGTAATGGCCGAAATGATGATACTCCTTCGAAAGAAGGGAGTTTTAATTATCCCGTACTTGGACGATCTCCTGATAAAGGTGAGGTCCAGGGAGCAGTTGTTGGTCGGGGTAGCACTATCTCGGGAGGTGCTACAACAGCACGGCTGGATTCTAAATATTCCAAAGTCACCGCTGGTCCCTACGACACGTCTACTGTTCCTGGGGATGGTTCTGGACACAGAACAGAAAAAAGTATTTCTCCCAGAGGAGAAGGCCAAGGAGCTGTCATCTCTAGTCAGAGGCCTCCTAAAACCAAAACAGGTGTCGGTGCATCACTGCACGCGGATCCTGGGAAAGATGGTAGCTTCCTACGAAGCAATTCCATTCGGCAGGTTCCATGCAAGAACCTTTCAGTGGGACCTGTTGGACAAGTGGTCCGGATCGCATCTTCAGATGCATCGGCTGATAACCCTGTCTCCAAGGACCAGGGTGTCTCTGCTGTGGTGGCTGCAGAGTGCTCATCTTCAAGAGGGCCGCAGATTCGGCATACAGGACGGGGTCCTGGTGACTACGGATGCCAGCCTTCGAGGCTGGGGGGCAGTCACACAGGGAAGAAACTTCCAAGGACTATGGTCAAGTCAGGAGACTTCCCTGCACATAAATATTCTGGAACTGAGGGCCATTTACAATGCCCTAAGTCAGGCAAAACCCCTGCTTCAAAATTAGCCGGTACTGATCCAGTCAGACAACATCACGGCAGTCGCCCATGTAAACCGACAGGGCGGCACGAGAAGCAGGACGGCGATGGCAGAAGCCACAAGGATTCTCCGATGGGCGGAAAATCACGTGTTAGCACTGTCAGCAGTGTTCATTCCGGGAGTGGACAACTGGGAAAGCAGACTTCCTCAGCAGGCACGACCTCCACCCGGGAGAGTGGGGACTTCATCCAGAAGTCTTCCAACTGATTGTAAACCGTTGGGAAAGGCCACAGGTGGACATGATGGCGTCCCGCCTAAAGAAAAAGCTAGAAAAAATATTGCGCCAGGTCAAGAGACCCGCAGGCGATAGCGGTGGATGCTCTAGTGACACCGTGGGTGTACCGGTCGGTTTATGTATTCCCTCCTCTTCCTCTCATACCAAAGGTACTGAGGATAAGAAGGAGAAGAGGAGTAAGAACTATACTCATTGTTCCGGATTGGCCAAGAAGAGCTTGGTACCCGGAACTTCAGGAAATGATCTCAGAGGACCCATGGCCTCTGCCGCTCAGACAGGACCTGCTGCAGCAGGGGCCCTGTCTGTTCCAAGACTTACCGCGGCTGCGTTTGACTGCATGGCGGTTGAACACCGGATCCTGAAGGAAAAGGGCATTCCGGAGGAAGTCATTCCTACGCTGATTAAAGCTAGGAAAGAAGTGAACGCAAACCATTATCACCGCATATGGCGAAAATATGTTGCGTGGTGTGAGGCCAGGAAGGCCCCAACGGAAGAATTTCAGCTGGGCCGTTTCCTGCACTTCCTACAGTCAGGGGTGACTATGGGCCTAAAATTGGGTTCCATTAAGGTCCAGATTTCGGCTCTGTCGATTTTCTTCCAGAGAGAACTGGCTTCACTACCTGAAGTTCAAACTTTTGTTAAGGGAGTGCTGCATATTCAGCCCCCTTTTGTGCCTCCAGTGGCACCTTGGGATTTTAACGTGGTGTTGGATTTCCTAAAGTCGCATTGGTTTGAGCCACTTAAAACCGTGGAATTGAAATATCTCACATGGAAAGTGGTCATGTTGTTGGCCTTGGCTTCGGCCAGGCGTGTATCAGAATTGGTGGCTTTGTCATGTAAAAGCCCTTATCTGATTTTCCATATGGATAGGGCAGAATTGAGGACTCGTCCCCAATTTCTCCCTAAGGTGGTATCAGCCTTTCATCTGAACCAACCTATCGTGGTGCCTGCAGCTACTAAAGACTTGGAGGCTTCCAAGTCGTTGGATGTAGTCAGGGCCCTGAAAATTTATGTTTCCAGGACAGCTGGAGTCAGAAAGACTGACTTGCTATTTATCCTGTATGCGCCCCACAAGTTGGGTGCACCTGCTTCAAAGCAGACTATTGCTCGCTGGCTCTGTAGTACGATTCAGCTTGCACATTCTGCGGCTGGACTGCCGCATCCTAAATCGGTAAAAGCCCATTCCACGAGGAAGGTGGGCTCTTCTTGGGCGGCTGCCCGAGGGGTCTCGGCTCTTCAACTTTGCCGAGCAGCTACTTGGTCGGGGTCAAACACGTTTGCTAAATTCTATAAGTTTGACACCCTGGCTGAGGAGGACCTAGAGTTTGCCCATTCGGTGCTGCAGAGTCATCCGCACTCTACCGCCCGTTTGGGAGCTTTGGTATAATCCCCATGGTCCTTACGGAGTCCCAGCATCCACTTAGGACGTCAGAGAAAATAAGAATTTACTCACCGGTAATTCTATTTCTCGTAGTCCGTAGTGGATGCTGGGCGCCCATCCCAAGTGCGGATTGTCTGCAATACTTGTATATAGTTATTGATTAACTAAAGGGTTATTGTTGAGCCATCTGTTGAGGGGCTCAGTTGTTATCATACTGTTAACTGGGTATTGTATCACGAGTTATACGGTGTGATTGGTGTGGCTGGTATGAGTCTTACCCGGGATTCAAAATCCTTCCTTATTGTGTCAGCTCTTCCGGGCACCGTATCCTAACTGAAGTCTGGAGGAGGGTCATAGTGGGAGGAGCCAGTGCACACCAGTAGTCTAAAGCTTTCTTTTAGTTGTGCCCAGTCTCCTGCGGAGCCGCTATTCCCCATGGTCCTTACGGAATCCCAGCATCCACTACGGAATACGAGAAATAAAATTACCGGTGAGTAAATTCTTATTTTAATGCGCTTGTACTAGCAGTTACCTTTTAAAGATGAATCCTCCCTAATACAAAATTAATATTTGGAATAAGTTATAATTTATATTAGCCCTTTAATGAGTAAAGAACCCTACACACTGGTCGATACCAGTGAAAGATATGAACGATCTTGTTCATTAATGAACGAGATACCGTTCATATCTTTCAGTGTGTAGGCACCAGCGATGAACGATGTGCGGCCCCGTGCTCGGTCATTGCTGGTGCTGGCACGTTTAAATATGCAGACCAATATGGACAATATCGTCCATATCAGCATGCACTGCTATGGAGTTGGGTGACAGGGGGAGTGAAGAAACTTCACCCCCCCCACCGGGTCGCCCGTCTGCCGTATTGATGGTCGGGCAGCTCGGTGGCGGGTCGCCGAGTCTGTAGGGCCCGTAAGAGGATTTATTTTGGTGTAGCTATGCTTCAATAATGGTTTACATTTCTGTATGCGCAAGTTTTTTTTTTTTTTTCTGTATCTTGTGTGTAGTCTCCACAGATGGTTATTGTAACATTTCAAGATGGAACAATGCAACAGATGTTCTGGTAAAAGTTTTGCTATTGGCACAAAATACGGTGGTCCTCAGTTGTTCTAGATTCATACCTGCTTTCTCTGTAGCACCTAACATAGGGGGTAATTCCAAGTTGATCGCAGCAGGAAATTTTTTAGCAGTTGGGCAAAACCATGTGCACTGCAGGTGGGGCAGATATAACATGTGCAGAGAGAGTTAGATTTGGGTGGGTTATTTTGTTTCTGTGCAGGGTAAATACTGGCTGCTTTATTTTTACACTGCAATTTAGATTGCAGATTGAACACACTCCACCCAAATCTAATTCTCTCTGCACATGTTATATCTGCCCCCCCTGCAGTGCACATGGTTTTGCCCAACTGCTAAAAAATTTCCTGCTGCGATCAACTTGGAATTACCCCCATAACCTGTAGTAGCAAATTTATCAGCTGTCTTTCTTTCCCAGGAAGTCTCTATCTTAAGACATAAGATGTGTACACATGGTGAGATTCGGGCTAACCCCGATTCTCAATATGCGACAGGGGCTAGGTCGGTATCGCAAGCACATTATGACTGTGCTTGCGATACTGACTCTGCGATTTTTGGCTAAAGCTGGGTACACACTGGCAGATATATCTGCAGTTCAATCGATCTGCAGATATATCTGCAGATGGTTTGTTCATACACACAGAAGATGCGCCAATTTATCTTAAAGATATATCTGCTGTTACATCTATCTGCAGCTATATATGCAGATGGGGATTGTTCATACACACTGAAAGATGCACTAATATATCTGCAGATATATTGGTCATCTGCTGTGTTGCTCAGCAGATGCAATATATCTGTGAGACTCCTTTCTCTGACGTCCTAAGTGGATGCTGGGACTCCGTAAGGACCATGGGGAATAGCGGCTCCGCAGGAGACTGGGCACAACTAAAGAAAGCTTTAGGACTACCTGGTGTGCACTGGCTACTCCCACTATGACCCTCCTCCAGACCTCAGTTAGAATCTTGTGCCCGGCTGAGCTGGATGTACACTAGGGGCTCTCCTGAGCTCCTAGAAAGAAAGTATATTTCTCTATCGTCCTAGTGGATGCTGGGGTTCCTGAAAGGACCATGGGGAATAGCGGCTCCGCAGGAGACAGGGCACAAAAAGTAAAGCTTTAGGATCAGGTGGTGTGCACTGGCTCCTCCCCCTATGACCCTCCTCCAAGCCTCAGTTAGATTTTTGTGCCCGGCCGAGAAGGGTGCAATCTAGGTGGCTCTCCTAAAGAGCTGCTTAGAAAAGTTTAGCTTAGGTTTTTTATTTTACAGTGAGTCCTGCTGGCAACAGGATCACTGCAACGAGGGACTTAGGGGAGAAGAAGTGAACTCACCTGCGTGCAGGATGGATTGGCTTCTTTGGCTACTGGACATTAGCTCCAGAGGGACGATCACAGGTACAGCCTGGATGGTCACCGGAGCCTCGCCGCCGGCCCCCTTGCAGATGCTGAAACAAGAAGGTCCAGAATCGGCGGCATGAAGACTCCTCAGTCTTCATAAGGTAGCGCACAGCACTGCAGCTGTGCGCCATTTCCTCTCAGCACACTTCACACGGCAGTCACTGAGGGTGCAGGGCGCTGGGAGGGGGGCGCCCTGGGAGGCAATGAAAACCTTTTTTTGGCTAAAAATACCTCACATATAGCCTCCGGGGGCTATATGGAGATATTTAACCCCTGCCAGAATCCGTTAAGAGCGGGAGACGAGGCCGCCGAAAAAGGGGCGGGGCCTATCCTCAGCACACAGCGCCATTTTCCCTCACAGAAAGGCTGGAGGGAAGGCTCCCAGGCTCTCCCCTGCACTGCACTACAGAAACAGGGTTAAAACAGAGAGGGGGGGCACTAATTTGGCGTTAAAAATATATAAAAAAGATGCTATAAGGGAAAACACTTATATAAGGTTGTCCCTATATAATTATAGCGTTTTTGGTGTGTGCTGGCAAACTCTCCCTCTGTCTCCCCAAAGGGCTAGTGGGGTCCTGTCCTCTATCAGAGCATTCCCTGTGTGTGTGCTGTGTGTCGGTACGTGTGTGTCGACATGTATGAGGACGATGTTGGTGAGGAGGCGGAGCAATTACCTGTAATGGTGATGTCACTCTCTAGGGAGTCGACACCGGAATGGATGGCTTATTTAGGGAATTACGTGATAATGTCAACACGCGGCAAGGTCGGTTGACGACATGAGACGGCCGACAAACAAATTAGTACCGGTCCAGACGTCTCAAAAACACCGTCAGGGGTTTTTAAAACGCCCGTTTACTTTAGTCGGTCGACACAGACACAGACAGGGACACTGAATCCAGTGTCGACGGTGAATAAACAAACGTATTCCTTATTAGGGCCACACGTTAAGGGCAATGAAGGAGGTGTTACATATTTCTGATACTACAAGTACCACAAAAGAGGGTATTATGTGGGATGTGAAAAAACTACCGTAGTTTTTCCTGAATCAGATAAATTAAATGAAGTGTGTGATGATGCGTGGGTTCCCCCCGATAGAAAATATGGGCGGTATACCCTTTCCCGCCAGAAGTTAGGGCGCGTTGGGAAACACCCCTTAGGGTGGATAAGGCGCTCACACGCTTATCAGAACAAGTGGCGGTACCGTCTATAGATAGGGCCGTCCTCAAGGAGCCAGCTGACAGGAGGCTGGAAAATATCATAAAAAGTATATACACACATACTGGTGTTATACTGCGACCAGCGATCGCCTCAGCCTGGATGTGCAGAGCTGGGGTGGCTTGGTCGGATTCCCTGACTAAAAATATTGATACCCTTGACAGGGACAGTATTTTATTGACTATAGAGCATTTAAAGGATGCATTTCTATATATGCGAGATGCACAGAGGGATATTTGCACTCTGGCATCAAGAGTAAGTGCGATGTCCATATCTGCCAGAAGATGTTTATGGACACGACCGTGGTCAGGTGATGCAGATTCCAAACGGCACAAAGGTGTATTGCCGTATAAAGGAAGAGGAGTTATTTGGGGTCGGTCCATCGGACCTGGTGGCCACGGCAACTGCTGGAAAATCCACCGTTTTTACCCTAAGTCACATCTCTGCAGAAAAAGACACCGTCTTTTCAGCTTCAGTCCTTTCGTCCCTATAAGAGTCATATCTGCCCAGGGATAGAGGAAAGGGAAGAAGACTGCAGCAGGCAGCCCATTCCCAGGAACAGAAGCGTTCCACCGCTTCTGACAAGCTCTCAGCATGACGCTGAGACCGTACAGGACCCCTGGATCCTACAAGTAGTATCCCAGGGGTACAGATTGGAATGTCGAGACGTTTCCCCTGCGCAGGCTCCTGAAGTCTGCTTTACCAAGGTCTCCCTCCGACAAGGAGGCAGTATGGGAAACAATTCACGAGCTGTATTCCCAGCAGGTGATAATTAAATTACCCCTCCTACAACAAGAAAAGGGGTATTATTCCACACTATATTGTGGTACTGAAGCCAGAAGGCTAGGTGAGACCTATTCTAAATCTAAAAAAATTTGAACACTTACAAAGGTTCAAATCAAGATGGAGTCACTCAGAGCAGTGATAACGAACCGGGAAGAAGGGGACTATATGGTGTCCCGAGACATCAGGGATGCTTACCTCCATGTCCCAAATTTGCCCTTATCACTAAGGGTACCTCAGGTTCGTGGTACAGAACTGTCACTATCAGTTTCAGACGCTGCCGTTTGGATTGTCCACGGCACCCCGGGTCTTTACCAAGGTAATGGCTGAAATGATGGTTCTTCTTCGAAGAAAAGGCGTCTTAATTATCCCTTACTTGGACGATCTCCTGATAAGGGCAAAGTCCAGGGAACAGTTGGAGGTCGGAGTAGCACTATCTCGGATACTGTTACAACAGCAGGGGTGGATTCTAAATATTCCAAAATCGCAGCTGATCCCGACAACAAGTCTCCTGTGCTTAGGGATGATTCTGGACACAGTCCAGAAAAAGGTGTTTCTCCCGGAAGAGAAAGCCAGGGAGTTATCCGAGCTAGTCAGGAACCTCCTAAAATCAGTGCATCATTGCACAAGGGCCATGGTAAAAAAATGGTGACTTCCTTCGAAGAAATTCCAGTCGGCAGATTTCATGCAAGAACTTTTCAGTGGGATCTGCTGGACAAATGGTCCGGATCGCATCTTCAGATGCATCAGCGGATAACCCTATATCCAAGGACAAGGGTGTCTCTCCTGTGGTGGTTACAGAGTGCTCATCTTCTAGAGGGCCGCAGATTCGGCATTCAGTTTTGGATGTTGGTGACCACGGAGGCCAGCCCGAGAGGCTGGGGAGCAGTCACACAAGGAAAAAATTTCCAGGGAGTGTGATCAAGTCTGGAGACTTTTCTCCACATAATATAGCTAAGGGTAAATTTATAATGCTCTAAGCTTAGCAAGACCTCTGCTTCAAGGTCAGCCGGTATTGATCCAGTGGGATAAAACATCACGGCAGTCGCCCACGTAAATAGACAGGGCGGCACAAGAAGCAGGAGGGCAGTGGCAAAAACTGCAAGGACTTTTCGCTGGGCGGAAAATCATGTGATAGCACTGTCAGCAGTGTTTCATTCCGGGAATGGAAACTGGGAAGCAGACTTCCTCAGTAGGCACGACCTCCACCCGGCAGAGTGGGAACTTCATGGGGAAGTTTTCCACATGATTGTAAACCGTTGGGAATTACCAAAGGTGGACATGATGGCGTCCCGTCTGAACAAAAAACGGGACAGGTATTGCGCCAGGTTAAGAGACCCTCAGGCAATAGCTGTGGACGTTCTGGTAACACCGTGGGTGTACCAGTCGGTGTATGTGTTCCATCCTCTGCTTTTCATACCTAAGGTACTGAGAATTATAAGACGTAGAGGAGTAAGAACTATACTCATGGCTCCGGATTGGCCAAGAAGGACTTGGTACCCGGAACTTCAAGAGATGCTCACAGAGGACTTATGGCCTCTGCCGCTAAGAAGGGACTTGTTTCAGCAAGTACCATGTCTGTTCCAAGACTTACCGCAGCTGCGTTTGACGGCATGGCGGTGGAACGCCGGATCCTAAGGGAAAAGGCATTCAGGAAGAGGTCATTCCTACCCTGGTCAAAGCCAGAAAGGAGGTGACCGCACAACATTATCACCACATGTGGCGAAAATATGTTGCGTGGTGTGAGGCCAGGAAGGCCCCACGAAGAAATTTCAACTCGGTCGATTCCTGCATTTCCTGCAAACAGGAGTGTCTATGGGCCTCAAATTGGGGTCCATTAAGGTTCAAATTTCGGTCCTGTCGATTTTTCTTCCAGAAAGAATTGGCTTCAGTTCCTGAAGTCCAGAAGTTTGTCAAGGGAGTATTGCATATACAACCCCCTTTTGTGCCTCCAGTGGCACTGTGGGATCTCAACGTAGTTCTGGGATTCCTCAAAACACATTGGTTTAAAACCAGTCAAATCTGTGGATTTGAAGCATCTCACATGAAAAGTGAACATGCTCTTGGACCTGGCCTGGACCAGGCGAGTGTCAAATTGGTGGTTTTTTCCTCAAAAAAGCCCATATCTGTTTGTCCATTCGGACAGGGCAGAGCTGCGGACTCGTCCCCAGTTCTCTCCCTAAGGTGGTGTCAGTGTTTCACCTGAACCAGCTTATTGTGGTGTCTTGCGCCTACTAGGGACTTGGAGGACTCCAAGTTGCTAGATGTGGTCAGGGCCCTGAAAATATAGGTTCCAGGACGGCTGGAGTCAGGAAAACTGACTTGCTGTTATCCTGTATGCACCCAACAAACTGGGTGCTCTTGCTTCTAAGCAGACTTTTGCTAGTTGGATGTGTAATACAATTCAGCTTGCACATTCTGTGGCAGGCCTGCCACAGCCAAAATATGTAAATGCCCATTCCACAAGGAAGGTGGGCTCATCTTGGGCGGCTGCCCGAGGGGTCTCGGCTTTACAACTTTGCCGAGCGGCTATTTAGTCAGGGGCAAACACGTTTGTAAAATCCTACAAATTTGATAACCTGGCTAAGAAGGACCTGGAGTTCTCTCATTCGGTGCTGCAGAGTCATCCGCACTCTCCCGCCCGTTTGGGAGCTTTGGTATAATCCCCATGGTCCTTTCAGGAACCCCAGCATCCACTAGGACGATAGAGAAAATAAGAATTTACTTACCGATAATTCTATTTCTCGGAGTCCGTAGTGGATGCTGGGCGCCCATCCCAAGTGCGGATTATCTGCAATACTTGTACATAGTTAAAAAAATCGGGTTATTATTGTTGTGAGCCATCTTTCAGAGGCTCCGCTGTTATCATACTGTTAACTGGGTTCAGATCACAGGTTGTACAGTGTGATTGGTGTGGCTGGTATGAGTCTTACCCGGGATTCATAAATCCTTCCTTATTGTGTACGCTCGTCCGGGCACAGTATCCTAACTGAGGCTTGGAGGAGGGTCATAGGGGGAGGAGCCAGTGCACACCACCTGATCCTAAAGCTTTACTTTTTGTGCCCTGTCTCCTGCGGAGCCGCTATTCCCCATGGTCCTTTCAGGAACCCCAGCATCCACTACGGACTCCGAGAAATAGAATTATCGGTAAGTAAATTATTATTTTTAGGTTTTTTATTTTACAGTGAGATCTGCTGGCAACAGACTCACTGCAGCAAGGGACTAAGGGGAGAAGAAGCGAACCTACCTAACTGGTGGTAGCTTGGGCTTCTTAGGCTACTGGACACCATTAGCTCCAAAGGGATCGACCACAGGACCCGACCTCGATGTTCGGTCCCGGTGCCGCGCCGCCGGCCCCCTTACAGAGCCAGAAGCAAGAAGTGTTCCGGAAAATCGGCGGCAGAAGACTTCTGTCTTCAACAAGGTAGCGCACAGCACTGCAGCTGTGCGCCATTGCTCCTCATGCACACCTCACACTCCGGTCACTGATGGGTGCATGGCGCTGGGGGGGGGGGGGGGGCGCCCTGAGGGCAATATAAACACCTTGGCTGGCAAATCATCACAATATATAGTCCCAGGGCTATATATTTGATAAATTACCCCTGCCAGAATCAATGAAAAAGTGGGAGAAAAGTCCGCCGAAAAAGGGTCGGGGCTATCTCCCTCAGCACACTGGCGCCATTTTTTCTTCACAGTGCAGCTGGAAGACAGCTCCCCAGGCTCTCCCCTGTAGTTTTCAGGCTCAAAGGGTTAAAAAGAGAGGGGGGGCACTAAAATTAGGCGCAATATGTGTATACAAGCAGCTATTGAGGGAAAAAATCACTCAGTTATAGTGTTAATCCCTGCATTATATAGCGCTCTGGTGTGTGCTGGCATACTCTCTCTCTGTCTCCCCAAAGGACTTTGTGGGGTCCTGTCCTCAGTCAGAGCATTCCCTGTGTGTGTGTGTGTGTGCGGTGTGTCGGTACGGCTGTGTCGACATGTTGGATGAGGAAGGTTACGTGGAGGCGGAGCAGAGGCCGATAAATGGGATGTCGCCCCCTGTGGGGCCGACACCAGAGTGGATGGATAGGTGGAAGGTATTAACCGACAATGTCAACTCCTTACATAAAAGACTGGATGACGTAACAGCTGTGGGACAGCCGGCTTCTCAGCCCGCGTCTGCCCAGGCGTCTCAAAGGCCATCGGGCTCAAAAAACGCCCGTTACCTCAGATGGCAGACACAGATGTCGACACGGAGTCTGACTCCAGTGTCGACGAGGTTGAGACATATACACAATCCACTAGGAACATCCGTTGCATGATCTCGGAAATGAAAAATGTGTTACACATTTCTGACATTAACCCAAGTACCACATAAAAGGGGTTTTATGTTTGGGGAGAAAAAGCAGCCAGTGTTTTGTTCCCCTATCAGATGAGTGAATGAAGTGTGTAAAGAGCGTGGGTTCCCCCGATAAGAAACTGGTAATTTCTAAACAGTTACTGCTGGCGTACCCTTTCCCGCCAGAGGATAGGTCACGTTGGGAGATATCCCCTAGGGTGGATAAGGCGCTCACACGTTTGTCTAAAAAGGTGGCACTGCCGTCTGGGGATACGGCCACTTTGAAGGAGCCTGCTGATAAAAAGCAGGAGGCTATCCTGAAGTCTGTATATACACACTCAGGTACTATACTGAGACCTGCATTTGCCTCAGCATAAATAGTGCTGCTGCAGCGTGGTCTGATACCCTGTCAGATAATATTAATACCCTAGACAGGGATAATATTTTGCTAACATAGAGCATATTAAAGACGTCGTCTTATATATGAAGGATGCACAGAGGTATATTTGCCGGCTGGCATCCAGAATTAATGCAATGTCCATTCTGCCAGGAGGGTATTAGAGACCCGGCAGTGGACAGGTGATGCTACCTGTAAAAGGCACATGGAGATTCTGCCTTATAAGGGTGAGGAATTGTTTGGGGATGGTCTCTGGGACCTCGTATCCACAGCAACAGCTGGGAAGAATTTTTTTAACCTCAGGTTTCCTCACAGCCTAAGAAAGCACCGTATTTTCAGGTACAGTCCTTTCGGCTTCAGAAAAGCAAGCTGGTCAAAGGCGCTTCCTTTCTGCACAGAGACAAGGGAAGAAGGAAAAAGCTGCACCAGACAGCCAGTTCCCAGGATCAAAAATCTTCCCCCGCTTCCTCTGAGTCCACCGCATGACGCTGGGACTCCACAGGTGGAGACAGGTGCGGTGGGGGCGCGTCTCGGGAACTTCAGGGACCAGTGGGCTTGCCCACAGGTGGATCCCTAGGTTCTGCAAGTAGTATCACAGGGATACAGGCTGGAGTTCGAGGCGACTCCCCCTCGCCGTTACCTCACATCAGCCTTGCCTGCTGCCCTCGGAGAAAGGGAGGTAGTACTGGCGGCAATTCACAAGCTGTACTTCCAGCAGGTGAAATCAAGGTAGCCCTCCTTCAACAAGGTCGGGGTTACTATTCCAGAATGTTGTGGTACCGAAACCAGACGGTTCGGTGAGACCCATTCTAAAATTGAAATCCTTGAACACTTATATACGAAGGTTCAAGTTCAAAACGGAATCGCTCAGGGCGATTATTGCAAGCCTGGAGAATTTCATGGTATCACTGGACATCAAGGTTGCTTACCTGCATGTCCCTATTTACCCTTTTCACCAGGAGTACCTCAAAATTGTGGTACAGGATTGTCATTACCAATTCCAGACGTTGCCGTTGGTCTGTCCCCGGCACCGAGGGTATTTACCAAGGTAATGGCCGAAATAATTATCCCGTACTTGGACGATCTCCTTATAAAGGCGAGGTCCAGGGAGCAGTTGTTCGTCAGAGTAGCACTATCTCGGGAAGTGCTACAACAGCACGGCTGGATTCTGAATATTCCAAAGTCGCAGCTGGTTCCTACGACGCGTCTACTGTTCCTGGGTATGGTTCTGGACACAGAACAGGAAAAAAGGGTTTCTCCCGGAGGAGAAGTCCAAGGAGTTGTCGTCTCTAGACAGAGACCTCCTAATACAAATACAGGTGTCGGTGCATCAATGCACGCGAGCCCTGGGAAAGATGGTAGCTTCTTACGAAGAAATTCCATTCGCCAGGTCCCATGCAAGGATCTTCCAGTGGGATCTGTTGGACAAGTGGTCCGGGTCGCATCTTCAGATGCATCGGCGTATAAACCTGTCTCCAAGGGCCAGGGTGTCGCTGTTGTGGTGGCTGCAAAGTGCTCATCTTCTAGGGGGTCGCAGATTCGGCATACAGGACTGGGTCCTGGTGACCACGGATGCCAGCCTTCGAGGCTGGGGGACAGTCACACAGGGAAGAAACTTCCAAGGACTATGGAAAAGTCAGGAGACTTCCCTACACATAAATATTCTGGAACTAAGGGCCATTTACAATGCCCTAAGTCAGGCTAGACCCCTGCTTCAACACCGGCCGGTGCTGATCCAGTCAGACAACATCACGGCGGTCGCTCATGTAAACCGACAGGGCGGCACAAGAAGCAGGATGGCGATGGCAGAAGCCACAAGGATTCTCCGATGGGCGGAAAATCATGTGTTAGCACTGTCAGCAGTGTACATTCCCGGAGTGGACAACTGGGAAGCAGACTTTCTCAGCAGACACGACCTCCACCCGGGAGAGTGGGGACTTCATCCAGAAGTCTTCCAAATGATTGTACCCCTTTGGGAAAGGCCACAGGTGGACATGATGGCGTCCCGCCTCAACAAAAAGCTACAAAGATATTGCGCCAGGTCAAGGGACACTCAGGCGATAGCTGTGGACGCTCTGGTAACACCGTGGGTGTACCAGTCGGTGTATGTGTTCCCTTCTCTGCCTCTCATACCCAGGGTAATGAGAATAAGAAGAAGGAAAGGAGTAAGAACTATACTCATTGTTCCGGATGTGCCAAGAAGAGCTTGGTACTCAGAACTCCAAGAAATGATCTCAGAGGACCCATGGCCTCTGCCGCTCAGACAGGACCTGCTGCAGCAGGGGGCCTGTCTGTTCCAAGACGTACCGCGGCTGCGTTTGACGGCATGGCGGTTGAACGCCGGATCCTGAAGGAAAAGGACATTCCGGAGGAAGTTATCCCTACGCTAATTAAAGCTAGGAAAGAAGTGAACGCAAACCATTATCACCGCATATGGCGAAAATATGTTGCGTGCTGTGAGGCCAGGAAGGCCCCAACGGAGGAATTTCAGCTAGGTCGATTTCTGCACTTCCTGCAGTCAGGGGTGACTATGGGCCTAAAATTGGGTTCCATTAAGGTTCAGATTTCGGCTCTATCGATTTTCTTCCAAAATGGAACTGACTTCACTGCCTGAAGTTCAGACTTTTGTTAAGGGAGTGCTGCATAGTCAGCCCCCGTTTGTGCCTCCAGTGGCACTCTGGGATCTCAACGTGGTGTTGGATTTCCTGAAGTCGCATTGGGTTGAGCCACTTAAATCCGTGGAGCTAAAATACCTCACGTGGAAAGTGGTCATGCTGTTGGCCTTGGCGTCGGCAAGGCGTGTATCAGAATTAGCGGCTTTATCATGCAAAAGCCCTTATCTAATTTTTTTACATGGATAGGGCGGAATTGAGGACTCGTTCCCAATTCCTTCCTAAGGTGGTATCCGTTTTCATGTGAACCAACCTATTGTGGTGCCTGCGGCTACTTGGGAGTTGGAGGATTCCAAGTTAATGGACGTAGTCAGGTCCCTGAAAAATATGTTTCCAGGACGGCTGGAGTCAGGAAAACTGACTTGCTATTTATCCTGTATGCACCCAACAAGCTGGGTGCTCCTGCTTCTAAGCAGACTATTGCTCGCTGGATCTGTAGCACGATTCAACTTGCACATTCTGCGGCTGGACTGCCGCACCCTAAATCTGTAAAAGCCCATTCCACGAGGAAGGTGGGCTCTTCTTGGGCGGCTGCCCGAGGGGTCTCGGCTTTACAAATTTGCCGAGCTGTTACTTGGTCTGGTTCAAACACTTTTGCAAGAGTCTACAGGTTTGATACCCTGGCTGAGGAGGACCTAGAGTTTGCTCATTCGGGGCTGCAGAGTCATCCGCACTCTCCTGCCCGTTTGGGAGCTTTGGTATAATCCCCATGGTCCTTACGGAGTCCCAGCATCCACTTAGGACGTCCGAGAAAATAAGATTTTACTCACCGGTAAATCTATTTCTCGTAGTCCGTAGTGGATGCTGGGCGCCCATCCCAAGTGCGGATTGTCTGCAATACTTGTTTATAGTTATTGCCTAACTAAAGGGTTATTGTTGAGCCATCTGTTGAGAGGCTCAGTTATATTTCATACTGTTAACTGGGTATAGTATCACGAGTTATACGGTGTGATTGGTGTGGCTGGTATGAGTCTTACACGGGATTCAAAATCCTTCCTTATTGTGTCAGCTCTTCCGGGCACAGTATCCTAACTGAGGTCTGGAGGAGGGTCATAGTGGGAGGAGCCAGTGCACACCAGGTAGTCCTAAAGCTTTCTTTAGTTGTGCCCAGTCTCCTGCGGAGCCGCTATTCCCCATGGTCCTTACGGAGTTCCCAGCATCCAC
This sequence comes from Pseudophryne corroboree, assembly GCF_028390025.1. Taxonomy (NCBI): domain Eukaryota; kingdom Metazoa; phylum Chordata; class Amphibia; order Anura; family Myobatrachidae; genus Pseudophryne; species Pseudophryne corroboree. The sequence continues at coordinate 373,997,137 of NC_086449.1, forward strand.
TACGGACTATGAGAAATAGAATTATCGGTAAGTAAATTCTTATTTTCACAGACGTATTGCTTGTACACACCTGCAGATCAGCAAAAGATATATTGGACAGCCAACTGATTGGCCAATATATCTGCCAGTGTGTACCCAGCATAAGTGTCAATTTTGACTCTCTCTTCTACGAGAGAGTCAAAATTGACTTGTCTGCACAGTCTATCTAGGCTTGCGATGCCGACCGCACATCAGGATTACATCGCGAGTTTCACCTTGCGATCTGCACTCTTACAATTGTGACTATATAGTCAGAATCGTAAGAAAATATCTCACCGTGTGTACACACCTTTAAACACCAAAGTTGTTCCCAGCAGTGTCTGGGTTTTACTTTCTAAACTGAGGGCACACTGCCGGTTAACCTGTTCTGTGAACTTCAACTGATTTGCAGTATCTTTTCTCTTTCTATGGTTCATGATTAAAGATTACTAATTACAGAGCAGCAGATTAGTATTCTAATAAGGTCCAACTTTGTATGGTACATAATTAAAGATTATTCAGTGCAGCGTAGCAGATTAGTATTCTCATAACATCCACTTTCATACTCACGTCGGCCAAGAGGCACCATGAGTGACACTGATGCACACACCTATGGGGTGTGACCTAAAGCTTGCGATATAGAAGATCAAGATTTGCTTTTATGGTACTGCAAATCACATCCATCATTCTGAATTGAATCCTTCTTAGTGTAGTACATGAAGTGTGCACTGTGACAGCTCACACTCCACTCTGAAACATTAGTTATTGTTGAAGCATTAGTCATAATATGCTACCCTAATTTTCAGCATGTTCTTGAACATTATTACTTTTACATTACCATTCGTTTTCATACAGACTCTTCACATTTGCTGTAATGGTGGACCATGTGGTTACCACAAACTAATGTATATGTATCCACCTCCAAACACACAGCAGCCAGGAAAACTTCTCACCAGTCCAGGGTTTTCGTTCAGTCTTGCCGTGGTTAGTTTTATTGTGCAATACATAAAAAAAAAAAAAATTCTTAGCCCATCTGGGCACTAACTAAATGTATATATTTCTCCAGGTAGTAGGAACGAATACACCTACCACAAATACAGCTATATGCACAGTACTTATATGGCAATATTCAATTGTTCGGCATGCTGTGCGGATTGCGCTCATAAACGCCTAGTATAGCCACATAAAGCAGCTGAAACAGACCAACGTGCTGGGCGTGATCGCGAAAAGTGCAGTTTGGATGCCCAAACGAGTCAATTTTTGCGTACTTCAACTTGCCACCCCTGAGGGATGCACCCTGAAATGCAGGCGCCGGCAGCCATTGCGAACGGAGCTACAATTGAAAAGTGGCTGTCGGCGGACAACACATTTTAAATTCCGCCCATGGCCAGTAAATCAGTGTCTCATAACACTGCCTGTATCCCCAGGTAATGAGACCCCGAGCAAAGCACTGCCCCAGCTAATATCAGCCTTCTACAGTTGCAGGCACTAATTAGCCTCCTCTCAGACTGAAGGCCTAAAGACTGGAAATGGAGCCCTCCCCTGTCTCACATCTACACCCCAAGTACCCATTATATGTCTTGTACTAAAAGCCCAAACTGTAATCAAGTTTGTTTAGCAGAAACAGGTGTTTCCTGGGTGTTTAAAATATAGACCAGAAACCTGGGACAAACATGTCTCCCGTTTATCACTTTTACCAGTGCTTCAATCACAATATATTTTTCATATTTTCCTCCTTTTCCTCTGATAAGCCTCCCCTCCCCCTTTCCTTCATGATGATCCCTTTAAGGATATGTATATTGAGTTCCATCTGAAGTACGTAGTCTAGTTGACTGTATACAGACAGGACAGACTCAGCTGAGCTCTTCAAGTCCAGGTTAGCATGCTTTGTCTTCTGTTTCCCCTTTGTATTGCTCGTACAAAGCCTCTTTTTGTTTAGAGCAATTTAACTGTTCTCCTGGCAACAGATGTGCTTATCGGAGAGTAACTGAGTTAGAGACGCCAGCGAGGATTATCGACTAGTAAAGCAGACTGTAATTACAGAGAATTACAATTTGTCCCATAATGTTTTCATATGAAACCCTTCTTATGCCAGTATAAAGTCAAATATCTGGTGTTATATCCTGTTTATTGTCATGAATAGCTGAACATAATACTTTATTTTTTATTTTTTCCTCGAGTAATAAATCCTTCCATGTTAATTGTGATTTCGTTTTTGCAAATTGGGTTAAATTAAGTGTTTTTGATTGTACAACTTTGTTAGGACTAGAAGACTACCACTTACGAACTTGAAGATGTTGATCCATGTCTCCCCTTTTCTTAGGTCAGGCATTCCCAGCCTCAGTCCCCAAAGTACACTAAAGCCGTGTACACACAGCGCAATGTGGATTTAGCCCGACATTGACTATTCGACGGGGCCAAAGTAGTCAATGTTGGGCTGCCTGCACAGTCTATTTTTGCTTGCGATGCCAATCCCGCGGGACCACGCATCGGCATCGCAAGCTGTGTACACACTGTGCAATATGCAACAACTTTCCTTACGATTTTGACTATGTAGTCAAAATCGAAAGGAAAGTTTAAGTGCATATCGCACCGTGTGTTGTGTACACACCTTAACAGTCCAGGTTTTAGTGATATCCATGCTTGAGCACAGGTGAATTAATTAGTACTTCAGTTATTTTGATTTTGCATCTGTGCTGAAGCCTTGATATCACCAAAACCTGCACTGTTAGTGCTCCTTGAGGACTGAGGTTCGGAATGCCTGCCTTAGGTGATGTCACATTACTTGTCAGCCAGCATTAGATCAGTATTAAGTGATCTATAGTTACTAATGACCAACCCCTTGCAAGTAGGCACTTATACAGCAATGCTAGTACAGAAGTGCTCTGCATTGGTGAGGAAGATTCTAACACAGGCCTGGCCAACCTGTAGCTCTCCAGCTGTTGTGAAACTACAAGTCCCAGCATGCCCTGTTACAGTTTTGCTATTAGGTAATGTTAAAACTGTGACAGGGCATGCTGGGATGTGTAGTTTCACAACAGTTGGCGAGCCACAGGTTGGCCAGGCCTGCTCTAGCAGAATACTGTTTCAGCACACGCTCTCACAAATTGAATCCTGCCAGGGCCAAACGCCACTTGACACAACTTTATAACTTTGCTAATCATCCTTAGTTCACTTCAGATAACATCAAGGTGCTAGTTAAAATCAAGCCATTGTCTAGACCAGAAGTTCCCAAATGTTGTCCTCAAGGCAGCCCAGGTTTTAGGGATATCCATGCATGAGCACAGATGGATGAATCAAATTGACTGAAGTACTAATTAAGTCACCTGTACCTAAGCATGGTTATTCTTAAAACCTGAACCATTGAGAACTGCGTTTGGAAACTTAGGCCAAAAACAGACTACACATCTAATTAACATCTGATGTGGTTTTTGGAGATCTCATTGGCAGGAAAAAGCTGACAGCGGAAAGGAGCATTATCAGTCACATATAAATGTCCACACCTGTATATGGCAACATTAGGATTAGTTCTTAGGGATTAACCTGGTAGACTTTGCTATGTGCTGTATAACTTTTTTTTATTTTACTCTTGTAGGGATTTTTTTTTTCTCCTTCTTCCCTTTAGGCATTTCGAGTCGATTGTTGGCCATACATGATCGGCTAGATCATTCAGTGTGTATGCCCGATATGCGCTCTCCCGTCGTAAAATGTGGTATTTGCGTTCGGCCCTGCTGCATAGCCAACCAGAAGATATCCCATAAGATGCCATGCTGCCAAATGCAGCATGGAATCCTACATTGCACTGTTGCACCCTACATCGTGCAAGTGTATGCATGGCACAATGCAGAGTCCCATCATATCGGCTGGCTACAGTTCATTCTACTGTGTAGCCAGCCTAAGCATTACTTTGTATTGTGTAGTTGTTAAATTTCAGATTTATCTGCAGATCTCATGGGCTGTTGATTGTCAGAAACTTCTTTCAATGTAAAATCTTCAGTAACATTACAAATAAAAGTAAGTTATAAAAAAAAAAATATATATATATTTTTTTTTAAATCAGTGTTGAAAGCCACTATTTACTATATGCATTGAGCCCTGTATCTTGAGTAGAGTACTCGTGAGGCATCATTAGGTGGGGTTATGTGTAATGGGCTTGAAAGGCAGTATTTCTCCTAAACCCAGAGGCCGCTGATAACCTTATATTATGTAGGCACAGACAAGCAATGAGTGCTACATAGTGTATAAATATTTGTGAAACAGCACGCTACCATACAGCTATATGTAAGGTGCTTACCTCTGTTAGAGCATAAAATATAAAAAGATTCCTTTGTATCCTGCAGTATGTTGGTTATCCAGTGCAAATGTGTGCACAAAGTAACTTTCAAAAGTGTTCAACTGCCTATAAAGTCAACAGATATATCTGCATTGCAAATGACTCATCGATTGTTCCAAACTATTCTTGTAGCAAACAAGTAATAAAGTACATTTTGAAACACATTATTAGTCGTCGGCAGATTAAAAAAAAATAAAAAAAATAAAAATAAAATTGAATGCTGCTTGCATAACTGTTCAATCTCTGCAGTCTAGTGCATGGTAGAACCACCTTTTGCTGCAAGAAGCCTGTTAGGGTACGTGTCGACTAGGTTTTTCCATTGTTTGGAAGCGATTTTTGCCAATTCTTCCTTGCAGATTTGCTCCAGGTTATTCAGGTTGGTTGGATGCCGCTTGTTGGCGGCTATTTTCATGTAGTGGAACAGAGTCTCAGTTGGGTTGACTCTGGACTTTGATATACACTATATCCCTGTATTTTGCATCCTTCATATAGTTCCTTCACTTTAAACTAGATTTGTCTGTTTCCCACTGAAATTCGGTTTGCACCACATACGTTTTAAAGAGTCCAAAAGTAATTTTTTTTTATACTCTTCTGACCACAAAACAGTTTAGCTGAGTTACTGTTTTCTGGGATTCTCCCTACATGTTTTAAGGTTTATCTTCAGTAATTTCTTTCTAGACACTCATTCTCATTCATATAAGCCAGCTCATTCTAGTGTCTCTCACTGAACTCTGTGACTCCTTCAAAGTGATAGTTAGTCTCTGTGAGTTCCCTCGCAAGTCTCCTTGGTCTGACGCTGCGTTTTGAAGGACGGCCTTGTTTATGCAGTGCCTGGGTGGTATGATGCAGCTCTAATCTCGTTCCGGAACGGTACATTGAATATTGCTGGCATTGCAATTTGCAAGGTTGGCATTACTTGCAAACACTTGCCAAATTAGTCCCCACCTAGTTAGAACATAGGTCATATCTTTGTAACTCATACAAAAATAAAAAATCCTATCAAAGCTCATCGGATAAAGGGCCTAATTCAGACCTGATCGCTAGGGTGCGTTTTTTGCATCCCTGCGATCAGGTAGTAGCCGTCTACAGAGGGAGGGGGAAATCGCTGTGCACGGGTGCGATCGCATGTGCAGGAGAGCTGCACAAACAGAAGTTTGTACAGTCTTCGCACAGCCCAGGACTTACTCTTCTAGTGCGATGATCAGGGTCGGTGCTGTCGTCAAACACTTTCTTCAAATGTTTGGACACTCCTGCGTTTTTCCGAACACTCCCCGAAAACGGTCAGTTGCCTCCCACAAACTGCCTCTTCCGTCAGTCACTTTGCGATTGCCCGTGCGATCGCTTTTCTCGTACATTTCGTTGCTGCCCGCCGATCCCCGTCGCTGCGTACCGCCGCACTTGCGCATTGCGGCGCATGCGCAGTTCAGACCTGATTGCAGGCTGTACGAAAACGCACAGCAGCGATCAGGTCTGAATTAGTCCCAAAGTCTACAAGTTTTAATTCTGTATTCCTCCAATTCTCAGCAGTAGCGCAGGGTAAAACCTCTTGGGTCCACTATCATTGAAAAGTAAAGCAATTATTTGACATTAATATTAATCTTGATATTAATGGCAAAAGTGGTGTATTACCAAAATGTATATAGATGAAATAACTGTAGTGGTTTTGCTGAACTGAATGAATGTGTCCATATTTGTAACTTGCACCAGTTTTCCACATAGGGAGATGCTTCTCTAAAGCTGGGTACACACTTGGGCAACATGTCCACCGAATGGGTTGCTGATTTAAGTAAGCTATACACACACACACCAATCGGCCGCTTGATATATCTGGCCAGGTGTCACAACTGGCCGGGCATTTACACGAGCCCGTCCAGCTTTGATGTCAGTGGTCCCTGCAGCCAGTTACAGGTGGTTGGCAGGTGGACAGTACACACCTGCAGAAACACCAATAAATCTTTAAGATATATCGTCATTGGCTATGTTGAACAACGTCGTTCAGACATCTGGTGTACACACCCAACGATCCATTCATGATATATTGTTTGTCAATATGATGAATGATACGTTGACCAGTGTACCCACACTGGAATGGGAGTGGATATTTTCATTAAAGGGGCTAGAGACTGCTTTTAGGGGCAAATATTCTCAAATGTTTCACTTGACTGCAACAATTTGTGTAATGTTTGGTAGTGCTTACTTGACATTTTTCTGCTAACGAAAACTAAGCAACCGGCACACCGGATAGGAGTGGCAGAGTACTTGTCATCTGTGCTGAAAATTGCTTTGTAGCAAAAAGCAATGCTGCAGTCGGCAAATGTGTTCTGCAAAAAATGAGTACATTGTAAGACTGTGCCTAATACTCTCATCAGCCGACCATAACTGCAACAATCCTTTTCTAATAAAGTTTGTTGTATTGGAGTTCAAATGGATATTGGGTGCAAAGACTTTTGAACGTTTAGGCAGCGTCCCCCTAAACTTATCAGTCCCTAACGTGGCCCCAGGGAGGACTTGAGCTGGACATGGCTGGTGCCCACGAACCTTGGTTGCCAATAGCAGCTTCTTTTGAATCCGGCCATCAAACTGGTTTTGTTCTTAGTGCTTTCGCCTGCTTACAATCTATCATTTCTTTGTGCTTTGAATATTTCCCAGGCCTGGAGACCTAGGAGTTACCTACAGAGCACTGTGCTACTGTTGTACTTTTCCATCCATGGATACACACAGTATGTCAGAAGTATTTACAGCAGCTCTGTTCTTTGTGGTTGCTGTGGATTAAACTTAATGTTGAAGATAAACATCCATAAAGAGATTGCATGCCTGTCTTTAATTAACCACATTTGCAGCTTTTAAAGAACGATTTTCTTTTTATAAAGCGCTTTATAGTGTGTAATTTTTCAGCATTTTATATCCACCTTGGTTGATCTGGACTAAAGCCACGGTTCTTGTCCACAAGGCGTGTAGCATTTACTAGTTTTTGTCTGGTTCTTTGTACATTTTACATATCGCAGTGCCCAGCATCCAGCACTTTCACATATTGGGGCAGATGTATTAAGCCTGGAGAATTTGGCAATTTACATATTGGAGCGGATTGGCTGGATTGTTATCACCTTGTACTTATCACTTCTTTATGCCTTCTCCAGGCTTAATACATCTGCCCCATTATTTACAGGTTATTTGCTTATACAGCAGGGAGTGTAATCTTAGATGTCCCTCATACACAAGCTCTAACAAATGCTGCCCAACTAGTGGTAATAGTGTATATTGGTGCTGTTGTGCCAGGAGACACTGTGTCTGCCATGCCTGACACTTATCAAAAACTAGAATAAAATGAAGATTGTTATGCTGGTGTGTTAGCTCTTTGGTGGGATTACACACAGGGTAGGGGGCTTCAGAATACAGCAGTCTCAAATATGAACCTCTCACTGTAAAAGTGCAGTATTTAATGCATCAATTACAGTATCCTTTAATGGTAGAAGTATGCGTTGTGCACTCATATATTTGAGCGTTTCAAACTTGGCGGCCATGTTTGGTGTGCCTGAGTTATTGTCGTCTAATAACTAACCCCCTATGAATGCTTCAAAAGTAAATTAGCCGACAATCGCCTTTTGGGTTCTCCGAAATACCCTTGCTGTATGAACTAGTACTTACTGTGACAGGTTAGTTTTCTCCAGCTCATCACACAGGACCTACTGTGAAGAATAATGCTTATACTAGTTTTTAAATAGGGCAGTGATGACGTGTGAACTTCATTTTGTTTATAGATTTGAGTCAAAAATTTGTAAATTACTTGCAGTTTTCACTTTATTCTTTCTTATGTGAGACCGCTGACTAATTGTCACACCTCCAGATAACACAACTCTGCATCTCGTAATAACTCATAAAAAAGAAACCAAGAGAAAAAACAAAACCTTGACTCCTGTGTACTGATCCCATTTTTCACAATGAAGTTTCTTTGGCATTATGTGATTCCCACGCACCAGTCCTTTTCAGTGTGTAGCTGCGTTAATCATGTTGAACATAATGAAGCTGTGTTAAGACATGGCATATTTTCTCCATCTAGTGGTTATTTGAAGGCATAACAAGTGTACCTTGTATAGGCAGAGGTGGGCAAGCAAAATAAGCTAGCAATAATAAGGGGTATAAGTTGTGTTTGTTTTTGTTTTTTTAATGCGTGTGAGAGAAGTAATGATATTGTACTGTACCATGTCACAATTAAGTTTACTTGGATGTCATTTGTTTTCTTAAAGTATTTATCAGAAGAGGCATCCGTGGCATCTAGCAAAAGTCTGTTACTCCTCCAAATTGGTGGTGGTCATTGCGGTTTATACACCCAGCTAAATCCATGTGAGGTCATGTGTAACTGCAGCACAAGTGTTCCACCACTCCTAGTTAACTGAAACTTTACAGATCCATGCATTGTTTGGCTTAATCTCCCATCTTCATTTGCTTTTATTGCTGTTTTTACTTCCATTCTGAGATCTGTACACGTAATTGTAGTAGACCCTACAATGCTCTGTCTGAATACAATGTATCTTACTCGATGATAATTGAAGACACTAGCTAAATACAGGTTGAGTATCCCTTATCCAAAATGCTTGGGACCAGGGGTATTTTGGATATCGGATTTTTCCGTATTTTGGAATAATTGCATACTATAATGAGATATCATGGTGATGGGACCTAAATCTAAGCACAGAATGCATTTATATTTCATATACACCTTATACATATAGCCTGAAGGTCATTGTAGCCAATATTTTTTATAACTTTGTGCATTAAACAAAGTGTGTCTACATTCACACAATTCATTTATGTTTCATATACACCTTATACACACAGCCTAAAGGTCATTTAATACAATATTTTTAATAACTTTGTGTATTAAACAAAGTTTGTGTACATTGAGCCATCAAAAAACAAAGGTTTCACTATCTCACTCTCACTCAAAAAAGTCCGTATTTCGGAATATTCCGTATTTCGGAATATTTGGATATGGGATACTCAACCTGTATCCAATTACACAGCAACTTTGTTGAAGTCAAGGTAGATTGCTTTAAAGGCCACTATACCGGATATACAAGTTCCTTCCTATGGAATAGCTGCTAATGAAAAAAACTTTTCCATACTTAGCTAGAGTCTGAAATGCTATTTATATCTCTGTGCCAGCCTGTAATTTAGATCTAAGGATCAGTTCAGTTAGGAGAGAGTTAGGTCCAGAGAGCCATTTTCACAGCATCTTCACACTATGTTCCATTTGCAATTCCATTCCAAACTTGTATTCCATAGTCTCTTTCTAGCAATTTTGTTTGCAGGTTTATTTATTTAATTTATTTATTTTTGTATACTCCCCTGAAAATGTAATGAAAATCTATTTTTATGGTAAAAATTATAGTCGTGAACCTTTTGGCACACCCCTGTCAATGAATAATCATTTACTTGGTGGGTCTCAAAAGCAAAATTAGGCTAATAAATAGATGTCATTTTTGTGTGTGGGCAGGGGCTCAAAAATGTTGTGTGGGTTTTTTTTTTTTTTACTTACAGGTATTGGCTTCAAGTGAATTTCCAAGTTTGTACAAAAACACTGAAATTACTTGAAATATTCTAATGAAGCCCCAAAATACTGTTATTGGCTGAAAAAAAACCTTTTCCACCATTAATAAAATATGGAAAAATCTAAATTTCTGCAGCAGGATACATTGGTTTCCACAGGAAAACATCGGGGTGTAGAGTGGATCTTGATCCAGAGGCACCAACAGGCTAAAGCTTTAGGCTGTCCCAGGATGCATTGGGGCCTCCACTATAAAACCCCGTCTCCAGGCACTGAGAGCTCCGTTTTGAGTTGGTGCCTGCAGCAGCAGGTCACCTAACAGGAGGGCTGCACTGGGCAGCTCTGAAAGCTTTTCTAAGACTATTTCTTCAACTGGGCTGTCAGGGTGACACTTAAGTGCTGCAGCTCCATCACCTCCCAAGCGGTGTCGCATACTACCGCAGCTCTGTTCCCGGGTACTTGCGGCGGAGACGCTCCGGATTAGGCACATAGTCGCAGACTGCTCTCCTGGAACGCGTGGCTGCTACAGGGAGGAGGTAAGAGGGTCCCCCAGGTGGGACCCGCTTTTAAATTGTGTTCCGTCTGTGACCTAGGGAGACTGGTCGCGGCACTGGCATGGACACGGTCACCGAGCAGGGACCCCACTAGACCGCCAGGGCGTAAGAGTACAGGACGGGTGTACGAACGCCCTATTTAATAAGGCTCTGTAGTACCGACGGTGGAAGTCCACCATAGGGGAACCGGAGCTTGACCTGTAGCCCCCCCCGCCAGCCCGGGGCGCCATCTCCACATAGATTTCCTGCCCTGGAGCTGCCTCACACTCTCCCTCATTTCTTGACAGAGACTCTGGGCGCCATCTTCTGAGCATAGCTACTACTGGTCTCTGGGCTTGCAGGGCAAGGTCTCCCTTGTAAAGCCGCCTGTATAGAGCGCTGTGACTTTACAAACACTTGAGTATTCTACATGTCTTTATACAGACAGCGCTAGTTAAGAAAGTGTGTACCTGTTACAGAATATATTGTACGCGTATTCTGATATACAGTACTAGTCAAAAGTTTGGGGACACCTTATTCAGTGGTTTTTATTTATTTTAATTTTCTACATTTTAGATTAATGCTGAAGACATCAAAACTATAAAAGAACACATGGGGTTTTGTTGTAAACAAAAAAGTGTTAAACAAATCAAAATATGTTTTATATTTTAGATCCCTCAAAGTAGCCCCCTTTTGCTTTGATGACAGCTTTCCACACTCTTGGCATTCTCTCAGTCAGCTTCATGAGGTAGTCTCCTGGAATGGTTTTTAATTAACAGGTGTGCCTTGTCGAGTCAATCTGTGGAATTACTTGCCTTCTTCTGTGTTTGAGATCATCAGTTGTGTTGTGCAGAGGTAGGGTTAGTACACAAGGGACACCCCTATTTGACTACTGCTGTAATCCGTATTATGGCACGAACCACTCAACTCGGCAAAGAGAAAAGACAGTCCATTACTTTAAGACATGAAGGTCAGTCGATACGAAAAGTCCCAGTACTTTCAGAACTTCCAGAATCTGGCTTTTCTGCAACAAGGCTTTGACTTAGGTCTTCCACAAGGTTCACTTATCTGCCTTGTCGGATGGTTTCGGAGAATAATTGCATCTATACCTGACGTTCATACTTTCACCTAGGGCGTACTTAGTATTCAGCCTTATGTCCCTCCTATGGCTCCATGGGATTGACTGTTGTACTGAAAGTCCTTCAAGAGTCTCCAATGAACCTCTTGAGTCGGCAGACCTCAAATGGCTCACGGCCAAGGTCCTGTTCTTGCTGGCTATTGCCTCAACAAGATTGTTGTCGTACTTTGTCTTCCAAAGAGCATTCTTTGGATGTGGTAAGTGTTCTCCGTATTTATGTGAAGAGGACTGCCTCTTTCAGGAGGTCAGATTCCCTTTTTGTATTGTTTGGTTTCCACAAACATGGCTGGCCTGTGAATAAGCAAATGTTGGCCAGATGGATTAGAATGGTGATTGCACAAGCTTATGCGTAGGCTGGCCTCCCAGCTCCTGCTGCTATTAAAGCCCATTCTACTTGGTCTGTTGGACCTTCTAGGGCGGCCCGCCAAGGCGTGTTCGCAGATCAGTGTGCAAGGTGGCTACGTGGTCCTCGGTGAACACGTTTATTAGGTTTATGCCTTTGAGGTTTCCGCCTCCCAGGATGCTTCCTTTGGACACAGGGTTCTCATACCTGCTAAGGCGCGTCCCCTCCCTTGAGGAACTGCTTTAGGACATCCCCGATGTATTCCCTGTGGAAACCAATGTATCCTGCTGCAGAAAAGGAGAGTTATGGTAGACTTACCATTGTTAACTTTTTCTGCGCGGTACATTGGTTCCACAGGGCGCCCACCCTGAAGCATCTAGCTTCTTTTGGGTTGTATGGCATTAGCCTCTGGTACCTTCTTCTGTCGTGAGACCGTGGTCTATGTGACTAACATCTGCATTCTCTCATGCCTGCTCCTGCATTGGACTGGTTAACTAAACTGAGCGCTCAGTGCGTGGAGGTGGGTTTTATAGGGGAGGACCCAATGCATCCTGGGACAGCCTAAAGCTTTAGCCTGTTGGTGCCTATGAATCAAGATCTACTCTTCACCCCCAATGTTTTCTTGTGGATCCAATGTACCTCGCAGAAAGAGTTAACATTGGTCAGTCTACCATAACCCTACTTTTGACACCTCATAATAAACTGGCAGTACTGTGCTTATGACCACTCACAACCTTCTGTACTGCCCTGCCCTCTCATTTGTCAATTTTTAGGGGTTCAGGATGATGTCCCTACTCTTTATGCACTTCTCCCAGCTCTGTTTGTGTAGGAAAGACAGGCAACATCGCTGTAAGTGCATCGCCATTTTTCATTGACTGTCTCATTTTGTGGGTGCTTTTTGTTGTGATATGGACGGTTTATGCTGTGAGTTCTCTTTTGCAAACTCTCTCATCTATTTGAGTAGTTTCCCCCTTAGCGTTGCTTTAAAAAATTAAGACTTAACAGTGATCGAGCCGAGCCAAAAAAATAGTGGGTCCCGGGTACCCCTCACTTTTAAAAATTGGGGTCCTACCTGTCCTTTACTGGGTCCCATCGGAATTAATATTATTAATCTTTTTAATTATTCAAATAGAAAAACAGGGACTTGATGTGGACACTACTAGAGTGTTGGAAAGGGGTGACAATGCTGCTGGGCTGTGTAGTATACATGACGCTTGCACCAAAGCTGTAACTAGACATTTTGGTGCCCCCCTACCACACACAAAGAATATATAGTGAGCGCCAAAGGCACGCCACAAAAATTTAGGGGTGTGGCTTCATGAGGAAAGGTGTGGCCACATAATAGTACTAATTCTCATTACATCACACACATTGCGCCAGGTAGAGCACTTATACACAGTGATGGGGGTGTCAGCGAGGGAAAGGGGTACTCAGTCATCGCGTATGTCATGATGTAGTCAGGGACGAATTAAGGCTAGTGGGGGTCCCAGGCAACAAAGGTGTAGGGGCCCCCACCAATAAAACTGACTGTGCACACTGTTGCTATCATTAGAGAGGGGGAGAGAGATTAAGACTGTGTCAGGGAGAGAAAGACAGAGGAACAAGGGAGAGAGATAAAGGGTGTCAGAGAGGTAGAGAGACTGAGATAGAGAAGCGGGGAGCAAGAGAGGGAGAGAGTCAGGAAGACCCAGCGGGATGGGGGAACGAGAGGAAAAGAGGATGTCCGAGAGGGGGGGGGGAGAGAGACAGAGAGAGAGTCTGGAAGACAGAGAGAGGGAGGAGGGGGACCAAGTGAGAGAGTGAGGGTTTCAGTGAGGTAGAGAGAGTCAGGAAGACAGAGAGGGTATAAGTGAGGGGGTGAGAGGGAGTGTCAGGAAGACTGGGCAAGGGGGACCAAGTGGGCGAGGAGGGGGAGAGATGAATAAAGCTGGATAAACAATACCTGTTGGGTTACAGCAACAGCAGGTTACTAATATGTGCAGGCACTTCACGATGTTAGGCTCCGCCCCCTTCCACATGCACCTGCAAATCACGGCATTATATCTACGAGGGGGTGGGGCTTACTGTAGAGACGGAGACCGTCTCCATCTCAAAGACAAACTCCCTCCTGTTCTGCTGGGACTCGGAGCCGGCCAGGGTACAGGGGGGCCAGACCGTGGTCAGTGTTTTCTGGTGTGCCCCTGGATGACAGCCCTGTCTGCCTTTCCTATAATCCAGCTCTGCATTCAGTGCAGCAGCTCCAGTCATCCTCCCTCCTTCCTGCTCTGATGCTGCAGCGATGGCCACTGTCAGGGTCAGTCCGTCTGAGCCCAGTGTGACATGTAGGCGCCTGCTCACCTCTAAACCCCCCCCCTCCCAGCACATACACAGCAACCAGCGCTCACCTCTCCCTCCGCACAGCGCGCACACAGTCACCAGCACTCACCTCCCCCATCCCGGCAGCACATACAGTCACCGGCGCTCACACAGCAGCACATACACGCACCTGCCAGCCGTTGGATCTCCCTTAAATGCAGCCACAGCAGAGACTCACCTTCTTCCGCAGCCTCCCTGGGAATCTTGCACACTGTTCCAGGCAGCCGCGCCATCATGCCGGGACTCTGTGAAGCCGCTGCACGTAACCAGGAGAGTAGCAGTAAGGCTCCACCTCCTCTATTTAAAGGCACAGGATCACTCTGATTTGCCGCTCTGGAGTGCGTACCTGGGGAACCTCCCATTTTAGATAAGTGAGTTCCCGGACCTCAAAAGCGGGAAAAATATGCGTTATAGCGCGTTTTTGCTTTCACTGCTTAATTTTAATAGAGTTTTTAATTTTACTAAAGGAAATCTTGTTCACATAACCTAAATATGGCAGTTAAAATACAATCCAGTAGGTGGTGTGATAGTCCTATGTTGCTTTGAGGATTATTGGTTTAGAGTTTAGACAAGTGAATTTAATGTGCTTTCTATTGGTGAAATCTTCAATTCAGTATGCAATAAAATCTGGATTTTTCCAGAAACACAATGTAAGGAATTAAATAAACTTTTGCCTTTTAAAAAAATACATTTTAAAGTTTTTCTTTATTGAATTGACAATTACGTATCAGCCATCATCAAAGATGCACTTTCCATATAAGCACGATAGAGCACACTGTAAATACATTTATCTGATCATAACAATGTTGAATTCCTCATCAAAAGAAATTGGGGGATTTTAAGAATATACATAAGGTATTCTGGAAACACTTCTAGATCTGTTCTTTACGAGGACAGGGTCTCTTTCTAACGTTTCCATGTTTCGAAAAAATTTCTCTGTAAATTTCTCCTTTTGTAGAGAAGCCTCCAACCATGCCATTCTAAAAATATGAAAGAGGAACAAGGAGGGGGTGCAGGTTGTATACAGAGCTGCAGGATACACTATTTAGCTAAAGCTGATATAGTTATCAGCAATTTTCGTACCCCTTGCGCTACTCTTGTGCCTTCAGGTAATGTGCCAAGTATTGACCATTAAGTGGTTAGGGGTGTGCAGTTTTCTACAGATGTGTCCACTTACATCTAGCCTCCACGTTAAACAACCCTTCTAGTCACTTCATGCCGTGGCGTGAGTCATAGCGCCGATCGTCTTTATGCATTAAAATGCCTCTTCGCATAATGTTGCGAATAGGTCGCACAAGTAGCTTATGCTGATTAAAATATGCGGTAATCAGAATCAGGTTTATTGGCCAGGTATACTTGCGTATACTAGGAATTTGTCTTCGGTTTGCTTTACAACAGCCAAGTAGGTAACAGATAAGCAGGTGGGGGGGTAAGCAAAGTCACACAGATAGGGTATACGGTAGGAACACAAGTGAGTTACATGTACGTCTAGTCAGTCAATGTTCAGGAGTTCAGCAGGCGGACCGCTTGGGGAAAGAAACTTTTGAGGCTTCTGGCGGGGACGGCCCTGTAACGCCTGCCTGAAGGAAGCAAGTTAAACATGCTGTGGCCGGGGTGTAGCTGGTCTTTTACTATCTTCATTGCCCGCTTTTTAGCTCTGGACAAGTACAGGTCCTGGACTGAGGGAAGGTCGGCCCCGATCTTCTCTGCGGTTCTGACCACCTTTTGGAGCCTGCATCTGTCCCTCGCGCTGGCGGAGCTGTACCATACGAGTATCGAGGAGCACAGTACCGACTCCACAATTGCGGAGTAGAAGAGTAGCAGAAGCTTCTGTGGGATGTTGAACTTCCTTAGTTGCCTGAGAAAGAACAACCTCTGCTGCGCTTTCCCAACAGTGGCGTCAGCGTTGGACCCCCATTTAAGGTCCCGGGAGATTGTGGTCCCTAGAAACTTGAAGGAGTCCACTAGCGATACCACACTGTCAGCAATCGTTAGCGGAGGTGCACTAGATGACTTCTTCCTGAAGTCCACTATCATCTCGACAGTTTTGAGGGGGTTGAGCTCGAGGTTGTTGTGGATGCACCACTGGGCCAGCCGGTCTACTTCCCGTCTATAGGCCGATTCGTCCCCATCCTTGATGAGGCCGATGACGGTGGTGTCATCGGCGAATTTGATGATCCTTACTGATTGCACCTCTGAGGTACAGTCATTTGTGTACAGGGAGAAGAGCAGGGGCGAGAGGACACAGCCCTGAGGGGCCCCTGTACCAATGGACCGCGCTTGAGAGGTGAATTCCCCCGCTTTCACCACCTGTGTCCTATCTGTCAGGAAGTCTATTATCCAGGAACAGGTAGCTTCTGGGACCCCTAGGCGAAGTAATTTGGGGTGGAGGATGCTGGGGACGATTGTATTGAAGGCCGAGCTGAAATCGACAAACAGGACCCTCGCGTAGGTACCGGGAATGTCTAGGTGCTGTAGAATGTAGTGCAGGCCCAGGTTGACTGCATCCTCGACACACCGATTTGAGCGATAGGCGAACTGCAGGGGGTCCAGTTGGGGGCCAGTCACAGTTTTCAGGTGATTCAAAACCAGACGCTCAAACGTTTTCATGACCACAGACGTCAGTGCTATCGGCCTGTAGTCGTTCAGGTTCGTGATAGTGGGTTTCTTGGGGACCGGGACTATAGAAGACATTTTGAGGCAGGAAGGGACTTTCTGTAGCTCCAGCGATTTATTGAAGATCTTGGTGAATATGGGGGCGAGCTGACCCGCACATGCTCTTAGGGCAGATGGTGACACTCCGTCAGGACCGGGAGCTTTCCTGGTTTTGGCCCTTTTGAACAATGCCTCCACCTCTTCTTGGGTGACTTGCAGTGCCTGGGGTTGGCCGTCGGTGTTCGGGGCATCGTAGAGGTGATTGTTTGGGTTGCAGGGGACTTATTTTGCGAACCTGCAATAAAAGTGGTTCAGTTCATCTGCAAGGTCTTGGTGCATGGCGGTGGACTTTGATGTTTTCCTATAGTTGGTTATGGATTGCATTCCTTTCCATACAGATACGGGGTCATTGGTGGAGAGATCGTTTGTCAGCTTGTCCGAGAACCGCTTTTTTGCTAGCTTGATTCCTTTAGTCAGAGAGTTCCTAGTACGGTTGTATAGTGCTCTGTCACCGCTGCTATAGGCCTCCTCTTTGGCTCGACGAAGTTGCCTGAGCTGGGCATTGAACCAGGGCTTGTTGTTGTTGTTGTTGTAAATGCGGTAAGTCTTGGTAGGTACACACATGTCCTCACAGTAGCTGATGTAGGATGTGACAGTGTCTGTCAAGTCATTCAGGTCGGTTGCCGAGGCTTCAAAGACCCCCCATTCCGTGCAGTCAAAGCAGGCCTGGAGCTTCATCTTGGCCTCATTGGTCCATTTCTTAACAGTCTTAACGACAGGCTTAACTGCTCTCGGCTTCTGTGTATAGGTAGGGAGTAGATGGACGAGGCAGTGGTCAGATAGGCCGAGTGCAGCACGCGGGATAGACCGGAAGGCAGATTTGAGGGTAGTATAGCAGTGATCAAGGGTGCGCCCTTCTCTAGTACTCCTGTATTCTGTGTGGGACTGTGGCTGTATCTGCATACGAAATGGAACGTTAGTGTTTTCCTAGAAAACTGTGACGTACCATTTATTTATGCAATTGTAGACACACCCAGAATATAGGCTTGTCGCATATAATTTTTGCATAACGATGTAAGTAAAGGTCCATACACACTGGGCGTTTTTGCCCAGCGTGTATGAACAGCGATCATCGCTGGGCTGAAA
This sequence comes from Pseudophryne corroboree, assembly GCF_028390025.1. Lineage (NCBI taxonomy): Eukaryota > Metazoa > Chordata > Amphibia > Anura > Myobatrachidae > Pseudophryne > Pseudophryne corroboree. Next base: position 374,015,203 of record NC_086449.1, read on the forward strand.
AGCGCTCAGTGCATTCACACTGAGCGCTTTTCCCCCTTGCCCAGCGAGGCCAGCAGCTTTCCTTAGCAGGACGCTATGGGAAGCCGCTCACCCCGCCGTTCATCTACTGGTAATACCAGTAGATGAACGGCGGCTGCCAGCGATGAAGCAGGAGGGCGCATCAGTGCTCATCGCTTGCTCATACACACTGGGCGGCTTTGAGCTGAAAGCAGCTCAAAACACCAAAAGTGAGCTGCTTTCAGCTCAAAATCGCCCAGTGTGTATGGGCCTTTAGACGCATTTTCAGCAAAAAAAGCTGCCCAATGCTGAAAGCTGTTCACTCAATCCAGGCATCTCCTGCTAAGTGGTGTATTGAGGCAAGATATGAGGACACATCTGTAAGTAACAATTAACATAGCCCCACACCTGTGTCCAATCTCCTTTCTTACCGGACACGCCCATAAACTGAGGGCAGGAATAATCATCCATCATTCCCATATGATGTCTACGATGGGATGACAGATATGTCCTATGAAATACGTTAAAAAATAATTCTACATAGCCTGCCGCAGGTATAAACTTAAAAGAAATCTGTAGTGTTTACAACAACTTTTTGCAAAGTGGGTCTCTCCATTGTGCCAACATCGACCCCTGTGTATCATATTGTAATGTAGTAAAAACAAAATTGTACTGGGCTAAAATTGCTCTGTCGAAGGGTTTCTCCCTCATTAACAGATCTAAAGAGTTATTACAGTCATCCGGTGAGACTAGCCATGCAACGCTGGGCCTGCAAGAAAGCCAGAAGAAAAAGTCTAAGCAGTAGCGGTGGCTCCTCTGCTAGTGCCCCTTTCACATTATAGCACACAGTATGAGCCGAAATTCACATTATAGCACACAGTATAAACCAAAATTCATAGCATACGGTATGAGCCAAAATTCACATTATGCCACACGGAATAAGATAAAATTCAGGGAGAGTGACAGCAGGGACATAGGGACAGGGAGAGGGACAGGGAAAGTGACGGTAGGGATATAGATACAGGGAGAGTGACACAGGGAAAGTGACAGTAGGGACAGGGAGAACAACAGAGAGGGATAGCAAGGGCATACAGTAGGAACTAGGGAGCGAGAAAGGCAGCAGGGTAAGATTACCTATTTAGCAGCGGAGGTGCTGAGGATGTTGTGGTCGGCATGGTGCGGAGGAGGTGCAGAAAAGGACTGAGGGTGGCGACGCGGCTGAGGTGTAGCGGAGGAGGAGGCGGCTGTGGTCTGAGGCACTGCAGGTGGCTCCTATGAGCGCGGCGCTACTATTTCAAATTTGCCGTAGACCGGCAGCCAATTAGGAGCGGCCCTGGGGAGCAAACGGGGACACAGAGGCGATCAGTCTGGGTGTGAGACACTGCAGCATGTTACACTATACACAGCGGCAGCAGCAGCATTGTGCTCATCACACATGATATGCCATGTCTGGGCGACTACTCCGGCTGGCACAGTATATACAGTGCACAGCAGCTACGTAATATATATAGATTGCACAGCAGCACCATATATACACACACTACACAGCAGCAGCATCACCACCACCACCATATATACACACTACACAGCTCATATGCACCATAAACAGAAACACACTGCACAGCAGCATCACCATATATACACACAAACATTGCACAGCATCACACACTGCACAGCAGCATCATCACCATATGGACACACACTGCACAGCATCGTATATACACACACATTGTACAGCAACACCCACACACATGGGACAAAGCAGCAGCTAGATGAGGGCAGTAGCTGGGCAGGCTATACACGAGTCCCCTGGGAGCCGCAGCAGCAGTGCCCGCCACACAGCAGCAGCGCCTCCGTCACACGGGCAGTTGTAGGGCTGGTGCAGGGGCTTCGCGCTCCTGCTGCCTGGGTACATCCCTATCATCACCTCTCTTCTGGCTCTTACCTTGAGCAGGGAGAGCTGGTCCAGGGCGATCCGGAGAGCCCGCTTGTCATCCAGTGTCTCCACGCCGCTCCCGGTCCTCTCCTGTCCAACAGTAACTGCCGGGTCCCACCGCATATGTATGATTGGATCCAGCGCTGGATCCGCTGTCAAATCACATGTGCCTCGCTGGCAGCGAGCGAGGCACTTGTGTAAGTGCCGCATTCCCCTTATTTTCTAATGGGCTTTTACAGCCCAACATTTGGCCCCGCCCCCTGCTTTGTCTCCGTTCCCACTGTCTACGGGAGGCACTAGGTATCTGTGCCTCCCAAACTATTTAAACGGATTGAAATGATTAGAGTAATATAAAGAGCATACATATGACACACAATATGTGCCTCCCCTGACTGCACGCCCCTGCTTCCCTGTCACATCATTCCTAAGCTGCTGAACACAAGTAACACCCTGTCTGTCCCATAGAGTAAAAGGAAACCCCGCAGCCCCATTTTGAAAGTTTGGGTTATTTAGCAAAGGCAGGAATGGAGATACGTAGGAGTTCAAGGAGCACGTATGAATCTTATGCCTCTAAGATAACCCTGTTTTCCAGCAGTGTGCTAGAACTTACCATGCCGGTGATTTTGTAAAACTTTCACATATTCCATATTGAGATCAGGGAATGAAACTTCTGTGAAATTGAATAAAAACTATTATGGGTATCATGTTATTGGCCCCCGCAGTCCCACGCCAGGGCCACAGCCAGCACAGATACTGTCCGTTCTCCCGAGGCTTAATGTCCTGGAGAGGATTAAATGAAGCAGTACTTTGTGCATTGTTTTCACAAGGATGATTGTACAGCAGGTGCAGTAATAAGCATACATAGATTGTAAGCTTGCGAGCAGGGCCTTCCTAACTGTCAGTTTTTACTCAGTTTTGTTCTATTACTGTTCTAATTGTAAAGTGCAATGGAATATGCTGCGCTATATAAAAAACTATAAATAAATACAATCTGATATCAGCACCCTGATCAAAGCACTGTGGGGTCTATGGCCCTCATTCCGAGTTGTTCGATCGCTAGCTGTTTTTAGCAGCAGTGCAAACGCTAAGCTGCCGCCCTCTGGGAGTGTATCTTAGCTTAGCAGAAGTGCGACCGAAATGATCGCAGCGCTGCTATAAAAAAAATTGTGTAGTTTCAGAGTAGCTGCAGACCTACTCCTACCTTGCGATCACTTCAGACTATTTAGTTCCTGTTTTGACGTCACAAACACGCCCTGCGTTTGGCCAGCCACTCCCCCGTTTCTCCAGCCACTCCTGCGTGTTTATCTGGCACGCCTGCGTTTTTACACACACTCCCCGAAAATGGCCAGTTACCACCCAGAAACACTTCCTGTCAATCACTCAACGATCAGCAGTGCGACTGAAAAGCGTCGCTAGACCTTGTGTAAAACTGCTTTTGTGAAAGTATGTCGCGCGTGCGCAGTGTGCACCATACGCATGCGCAGAAGTGCCGATTTTTAGCCTGATCGCTGCGAACGAAAGCAGCTAGCGATCAACTCGGAAAGAGGGCCTATGTACGAAGCCTAGGAGAGAGAGAAAGTGGCTGGTATTTTACCTCCGTCCAATTAGCTCCTAGCTGCCATGTTACAGGCAGTGTTTGGAAAAGGACAGTACAGAGCTGGTTGGTTGGTACTTTCTCTCCACTTTATCACTCTCCTATGTTTGGTTAAATCTCCCTGGCCTACTCAGCTATGGGCATATTGCCTGTTGTCTGTGCAAGCTGGTACATTTTTTCCTGGAAGTATTGTGCTCTGGAACATGGAACTTCCAATCTTAAAAATGTTGTAATCCTAAATTTTCATCTTGTGACATTCTTGTATACATATTCAAGTGTATAACACCACTGCTATGGGGATTGCTCTGGAGCTGGTGCTCATTCAGATCTCTGATGTCAGCGATGTTTTTTCACTCCCCCCGTCACCCGGCTCCGTAGACGTGCAAGCAAATATGGACGATCTCGTCCATATTGGCCTGCATGCACAGCCGACAGGGCACCAGCGATGAACTAGCGCGGGGCCGCGCATCGTTCATCGCTGGTGCCTCCACACTGACAGATATGAACGTTATCTCGTTCATTAATGAACGAGATCGTTCATATCTTGCAGTGTAATCGGCCAGTGTGTAGGGCGCATTACACACTGTTGGAAAAAATACGTGTGTGTGTTTTTTAAATGCTTTTTCTCTAACGTCCTAGTGGATGCTGGGGACTCCGTCAGGACCATGGGGATTAGCGGCTCCGCAGGAGACAGGGCACAAAAATAAAGCTTTAGGATCAGGTGGTGTGCACTGGCTCCTCCCCCTATGACCCTCCTCCAAGCCTCAGTTAGGTTTTTGTGCCCGTCCGAGCAGGGTGCAATCTAGGTGGCTCTCCTAAAGAGCTGCTTAGAAAAAGTTTTTAGGTTTTTTATTTTCAGTGAGTCCTGCTGGCAACAGGCTCACTGCATCGAGGGACTTAGGGGAGAGAAGTCAACTCACCTGCGTGCAGGATGGATTGGCTTCTTAGGCTACTGGACACCATTAGCTCCAGAGGGATCGAACACAGGCCCAGCCATGGAGTCCGGTCCCGGAGCCGCGCCGCCGACCCCCCTTGCAGATGCCGAAGATGGAAGAGGTCCAGAAGCAGGCGGCAGAAGACTTTTCAGTCTTCCTGAGGTAGCGCACAGCACTGCAGCTGTGCGCCATTGTTGTCAGCACACTTCACACAGCAGTCACGGAGGGTGCAGGGCGCTGGGGGGGCGCCCTGGGCAGCAATGTATAATACCTTTTTATGGCTAAAAATACATCACATATAGCCCTTGAGGCTATATGGATGTATTTAACCCCTGCCAGATCTCACAAACTCTGGAGAAGAGCCCGCCGAAATAGGGGGCGGGGCTTATTCTCCTCAGCACACAGCGCCATTTTCCTGCTCAGCTCCGCTGTGAGGAAGGCTCCCAGGACTCTCCCCTGCACTGCACTACAGAAACAGGGTAAAACAGAGAGGGGGGGCACTTTTTTTGGCGATATTACTATATTTAAGCTGCTATAAGGATACAACACTTATATAGGGTTGTTCCCATATATATTATAGCGCTTGGGTGTGTGCTGGCAAACTCTCCCTCTGTCTCCCCAAAGGGCTAGTGGGGTCCTGTCTTCAATAGAGCATTCCCTGTGTGTCTGCTGTGTCGGTACGTGTGTCGACATGTATGAGGACGATGTTGGTGTGGAGGTAGAGCAATTGCCGGTAATGGTGATGTCACCCCCCAGGGAGTCGACACTGGAATGGATGGCTTTGTTTATGGAATTACGTGATAATGTCAGCACATTACAAAAATCAGTTGACGACATGAGACGGCCGGCAAACCAGTTAGTACCTGCCCAGGCGTCTCAGACACCGTCAGGGGCTGTAAAACGCCCTTTACCTCAGTCGGTCGACACAGACCCAGACACGGACACTGAATCTAGTGTCGACGGTGAAGAAACAAACGTATTTTCCAGTAGGGCCACACGTTATATGATCACGGCAATGAAGGAGGCTTTGCATATCTCTGATACTACAAGTACCACAAAAAGGGGTATTATGTGGGGGGTGAAAAAACTACCTGTAGTTTTTCCTGAATCAGAGGAATTGAATGATGTATGTGATGAAGCGTGGGTTAACCCAGATAGAAAAGTGCTAATTTCAAAAAAGTTATTGGCATTATACCCTTTCCCGCCAGAGGTTAGGGCGCGCTGGGAAACACCCCCTAAGGTGGATAAGGCGCTCACACGCTTATCAAAACAAGTGGCGTTGCCGTCTCCTGATACGGCCGCCCTCAAGGATCCAGCTGATAGGAGGCTGGAAACAACCCTAAAAAGTATATACACACATACTGGTGTTATACTGCGACCAGCCATCGCCTCAGCCTGGATGTGCAGTGCTGGGGTGGTCTGGTCGGATTCCCTGACTGAAAATATTGATACCCTGGATAGGGACAGTATTTTACAGACTTTAGAGCAATTAAAGGATGCTTTTCTTTATATGCGAGATGCTCAGAGGGATATTTGCACTCTGGCATCGAGAGTAAGTGCGATGTCCATATCTGCCAGAAGAAGTTTATGGACACGACAGTGGTCAGGTGATGCGGATTCCAAACGGCATATGGAAGTATTGCCGTATAAAGGGGAGGAATTATTTGGCGTCGGTCTATCGGATTTGGTGGCCACGGCAACTGCCGGGAAATCCACCTTTTTACCTCAGACCCCCTCCCAACAGAAAAAGACACCGTCTTTTCAGCCGCAGTCCTTTCGGTCCTATAAGAACAAGCGGGCAAAAGGACAGTCATATCTGCCCCGAGGCAGAGGAAAGGGTAAGAGAGGGCAGCAAGCAGCTCCTTCCCAGGAACAGAAGCCCTCCGCGGGTTCTGCAAAGCCCTCAGCATGACGCTGGGGCTTTACAAGCGGACTCAGGAACGGTGGGGGGTCGACTCAAGAATTTCAGCGCGCAGTGGGCTTGCTCACAGGTGGACCCCTGGATCCTGCAGGTAGTATCTCAGGGTTACAGGTTGGAATTCGAGAAGTCAGGGCGACGGTATTGGAAGCCATTCACAAGCTGTTTTCTCAGCAGGTGATAGTCAAGGTACCCCTCCTACAACAGGGAAAGGGGTATTACTCCACGCTATTGTGGTACCGAAGCCGGACGGCTCGGTAAGACCTATTCTAAATCTGAAATCTTTGAACCTGTACATACAAAAATTCAAGTTCAAGATGGAATCACTCAGAGCAGTGATAGCGAATCTGGAAGAAGGGGACTTTATGGTGTCCCTGGACATAAAAGATGCTTACCTGCATGTCCCAATTTGCCCTTCACATCAAGGGTACCTCAGGTTCGTGGTGCAAAACTGTCATTATCAGTTTCAGACGCTGCCGTTTGGATTGTCCACGGCACCTCGGGTCTTTACCAAGGTAATGGCCGAAATGATGATTCTTCTGCGAAGAAGAGGCGTATTAATTATCCCTTACTTGGACGATCTCCTGATAAGGGCAAGGTCCAGAGAACAGCTGGAGGACGGAGTAGCACTAACCCAAGTAGTGCTGCAACAACACGGGTGGATTCTGAATTTTCCAAAATCTCAGTTGACCCCGACAACACGTCTGCTGTTCCTGGGAATGATTCTGGACACGGTTCAGAAAAAGGTGTTTCTTCCGGAGGAGAAAGCCAAGGAGTTATCCGAACTTGTCAGGAACCTCCTAAAACCAGGAAAAGTGTCTGTGCATCAATGCACAAGAGTCCTGGGAAAGATGGTGGCTTCTTACGAAGCAATCCCATTCGGCAGATTCCACGCACAAACTTTTCAGTGGGATCTGCTGGACAAATGGTCCGGATCGCATCTGCAGATGCATCAGCGGATAACCTTATCGCCACGGACAAGGGTGTCTCTTCTGTGGTGGGTGCAGAGTGCTCATCTGTTAGAAGGCCGCAGATTCGGCATACAGGACTGGGTCCTGGTGACCACGGATGCCAGTCTGAGAGGCTGGGGAGCGGTCACACAGGGAAGAAACTTCCAGGGAGTATGGTCAAGCCTGGAGATGTTTCTTCACATAAATATACTGGAGCTAAGAGCGATTTACAATGCTCTAAGCCAAGCAAAACCCCTGCTTCAGGGTCAGCCGGTGTTGATCCAGTCGGACAACATCACGGCAGTCGCCCACGTAAACAGACAGGGCGGCACAAGAAGCAGGAGAGCAATGGCAGAAGCTGCAAGGATTCTTCGCTGGGCGGAAGATCATGTGATAGCACTGTCAGCAGTGTTCATTCCGGGAGTGGACAACTGGGAAGCAGACTTCCTCAGCAGACACTATCTACACCCGGGAGAGTGGGGACTTCATCCAGAAGTCTTCCACATGATTGTGAACCGTTGGGAAAAACCAAAGGTGGATATGATGGCGTCTCGCCTCAACAAAAAACTGGACAGGTATTGCGCCAGGTCAAGAGACCCTCAGGCAATAGCTGTGGACGCTCTGGTAACACCGTGGGTGTTCCAGTCAGTGTATGTGTTTCCTCCTCTGCCTCTCATACCCAAAGTACTGAGAATTATACGGCAAAGGGGAGTAAGAACGATACTCGTGGCTCCGGATTGGCCAAGAAGAACTTGGTACCCGGAACTTCAGGAGATGCTCACGGAAAATCCGTGGCCTCTACCTCTAAGACGGGACCTGATTCAGCAGGGACGGTGTCTATTCCAAGACTTACCGCGGCTGCGTTTGACGGCGTGGCGGTTGAACGCCGAATTCTAAGGGAAAAAGGCATTCCAGAAGAGGTCATTCCTACACTGGTTAAAGCCAGGAAGGAGGTGACTGCACAACATTATCACCGCATTTGGAGAAAATATGTTGCGTGGTGTGCGGCCAGGAAGGCACCCACGGAGGAATTTCAATTGGGTCGATTCCTACATTTCCTGCAAACAGGATTGTCTATGGGCCTCAAGTTGGGGTCCATTAAGGTTCAAATTTCGGCCCTGTCGATTTTCTTCCAGAAAGAATTGGCGTCAGTTCCTGAAGTCCAGACTTTTGTAAAAGGAGTACTACATATACAGCCCCCGGTTGTGCCCCCAGTGGCTCCGTGGGACCTTAATGTAGTTTTGGATTTTCTCAAATCCCATTGGTTTGAGCCACTCAAATCGGCGGATTTGAAATATCTTACATGGAAAGTAACCATGCTACTGGCCCTGGCTTCAGCCAGGAGAGTGTCAGAATTGGCGGCTTTATCGTATAAAAGCCCATATCTGATTTTCCATTCGGACAGGGCAGAACTGCGGACGCGTCCTCATTTTCTGCCTAAGGTGGTGTCAGCGTTTCACCTGAACCAGCCTATTGTGGTGCCTGCGGCTACTAGCGATTTGGAGGATTCCAAGTTGCTGGACGTTGTCAGGGCATTGAAAATATATATATTCAAGGACGGCTGGAGTCAGAAAATCTGACTCGCTGTTTATACTGTATGCACCCAACAAGCTGGGTGCTCCTGCTTCTAAGCAGACGATTGCTCGTTGGATTTGTAGCACAATTCAACTTGCACATTCTGTGGCAGGCCTGCCACAGCCTAAATCTGTCAAGGCCCATTCCACAAGGAAGGTGGGCTCATCCTGGGCGGCTGCCCGAGGGGTCTCGGCATTACAACTCTGCCGAGCAGCTACGTGGTCGGGGGAGAACACGTTTGTAAAATTCTACAAATTTGATACCCTGGCTAAAGAGGACCTGGAGTTCTCTCATTCGGTGCTGCAGAGTCATCCGCACTCTCCCGCCCGTTTGGGAGCTTTGGTATAATCTCCATGGTCCTGACGGAGTCCCCAGCATCCACTAGGACGTTAGAGAAAATAAGATTTTACTTACCGATAAATCTATTTCTCGTAGTCCGTAGTGGATGCTGGGCGCCCATCCCAAGTGCGGATTGTCTGCAATACTTGTACATAGTTATTGTTACAAAAAAATCGGGTTGTTCTTGTTGTGAGCCGTCTGTTCAGAGGCTCCTACGTTGTCATACTGTTAACTGGGTTCAGATCACAAGTTGTACGGTGTGATTGGTGTGGCTGGTATGAGTCTTACCCGGGATTCAAAATCCTTCCTTATTGTGTACGCTCGTCCGGGCACAGTATCCTAACTGAGGCTTGGAGGAGGGTCATAGGGGGAGGAGCCAGTGCACACCACCTGATCCTAAAGCTTTATTTTTGTGCCCTGTCTCCTGCGGAGCCGCTAATCCCCATGGTCCTGACGGAGTCCCCAGCATCCACTACGGACTACGAGAAATAGATTTTTCGGTAAGTAAAATCTTATTTTTCTTTTTGTTGAAAAAGTTTTTTTTGTTTTTTTTTAATGGAGAAAAAAAATTGAATCCTGTATTAGAAACCTTGAGAGAAACATGCACACAAAGGAGGAGTTAAGCATAAGCACTGGGCATGTCACTGGCATCAAAAATATTGAATACAAACATTTTTTTTTTTATTAGTATAATAGGCTTTTTTTTTTTTTTTTTTTAAAGTCACGGTTTCATGTCTCTACTAACAGCATAAAAAAGTGTTGGTTTTTTTAAAATAAAAAACAAAACATTTGGTTTAAACCAGCCAACCCCGCTTACACACAAGCGTGCATATAAGGTCCATTTTTAGTCTATGGCTACCAGTATGTTTCATGTCATCAGCGCTGTGACGTAGTGATGCTAACCATTGTGCTGTACCAAACCTTAGCTGAAAAAAAACAAAAAAACGAAAGCTACTACTTGCAGCTTACTGGTTGTCCAGTATTGAATGTTTTGTGGTGAGTCCTTCTGTGAGAGTATATATTTTAAACCTAGGCATGCCGACTGACAGGGACTATTCAACGACACCCATAGAGTGGGAACAGAACCTGTAGCGAGTCCGCAGGGGCTTCGTCGTTGTGCCCTCCCCCGCCCCGCTGGCAATATTAACACCGGGATTCTGGCGTCGGTATGGTGAAGACGCATTGTCTTTGAATGCAGCAAGGAGCATGGTTTGCCCCTTGCCTTAGGGAGGTGATGCTGACCCCCAGTCCACCATGCCACTGCCTCAGGCTGCCCTGCAATGCTGGTTGTCCTGTCTACCCTACCCGGTCTCTTATGCCACTTATTTAGCTCAATGAGTGCAATAGGCTGGCCTCCGCTCCTGACCCACAGCATCAACAACTTGATGACATATACCTAAAGCAGTGATTTTCCACGTGTACTGTATGTTACTACATCTGGCTAAATATCGCTAGAATGTGTGGATAATGGTAAAACAACTGAACTGTATTTCAGTTGTACAATACACCAAGTAGTGGTGATTGTTATATTACAATATTTGTAATATCTGAAACAGTGGTTTGTGTGGTGTATGTAGGAGCCAGAGCATTCATAGATTGTGAATCATTGTTTAACGTGTCACTGTCTAGTTTTACATTAACGATTTGTTAGCCTTCAGTGTGTAAAATGTACTTCCTTTTTACTGGTCTTGTTTGACTATATAAAAATTTGATAGAATTTCTGAGGAAAAACGCTGAAAGTAATGCTGATTTTTTTTTTTTCTTCCTGTAAAATTAATTGTAAGAAACCAGCACTTACAGTTGTGCTCATAAGTTTACATACCCTAGCAGAATTTGTGATTTTCTGGCCATTTGTCAGAGAATATGAATAAGTCATTTTGATTTAAAAAGAGTAAACACAGTTGTTTGTAAATAAATAGCTTCACCCAACCACTAACCACGAGTGAAAGAAAAGTTTGTGAGTTATCATTTACATTCTCTGACAAATGGCCAGAAAATCACAAATTCTGCTAAGGTATGTAAACTTATACTTTATGTACACTTATGTATTTTTTTTTCCCTACCATCGTAAAGATAATTTTGCATAAAGTATGAAAGGTGATATCTGCATTGTAATATTCCACCTCAAACCTCTGGCTTGGTGCAACTCACTACTGATAAACCAACTATTACAATAGTGATATTTCTTGATCCCACTCTCCCCTCACATCCACCACAAAACTTCCCAATTTTACACTTTCATATCACTTTAATAAAAATAAAACCACTGAGCATAACCTCTTTTCATGTTGGACTGAGAAGACTGATGCCGGTAATAGCCACACTGGGGCAGATGTATTAAGCCTGGAAACAGCATAAGGAAGTGATAAACCAGTGATAAGTGCAAGGTGATAAACACACCAGCCAGTCAGCTCCTAACTGTTAAATTACATATTGGAGCTGATTGACTGATGCGTTTATCACCTTGCACATTTCACTGGTTTATCACTTCTAACAAATATAAATGGTTTTGTATATGTTTGGGCTAATATAGTATAGCCCTAACAATGAAAGGTAAAACCTGAACGTTCCTAAAAACTGTAACTGCATTAAGCTAACCAGTTATTGTGTATAGTGCTGCAGAAGAAATAAAAGGTCTGTTACTTTCTCTTACGTCCTAGAGGATACTGGGGAGCCATTTAGTACCATGGGGTATAGACTGGTCCACTAGGTGCCATGGCCACTTTAATAATTTGATAGTGTGGGTTGGCTCCTCCCTCTATGCCCCTCCCACCAGACTGTTTAGAAAATGTGCCTGGAGGTGCCCGTCACGCTTATGGAAGCTCCTGAAGAGTTTTCTGCATTTATTATTCTGTTTGTTATTTTCAGGCAGGACTGGATGGCACCAGCCTGCCTGCTTCATGGGACTTAGAGGGATGGGGGGTGGAACAGCCCAACCTCATGAAGGGTTAATGGTCCCGTTCCCCGCTGACGTGACCCTAGCTCCTGAGGGAACTATTCGCAAGCCCCACCACGGCGAGCGTACATTCCCGCAGCATGCCACCACCCATAACAGAGCCAGAAGAAGGAAGGGTGGTGAGTACTAAGCCGGCGTCCCGGTTAGCGGGTTGCCGGACATTATGGCGGCATGAGGGTACGGAGACGCACAGCTTCTAATCGGGGCGGAGTGCATCTGTACACAGCACCCAGACTGGTAATCTATCTCCATTTTAAGCACAAAATTACCTCAGCCAGTATAAAAATACATAAAAAAAAGCGGGAAGACTGCGTGCCATTGAAGGGGTGGGGCTTCACTATAAGCGGATCCAGCAGCTCACCAGCGCCATTTTCCCTCTGCAGTGGACACAGACGCTGACTGACAGGGATGCAAAGCTCCTCCAGTGTGACTCCAGATTACCTCAGTGGTACCAGGGGGTCAAAGCGGGGGGGACGATTATTAGTGTACTTAGTCTGCGACCCGGCAAAGCTTGGCATAAGCAATAAGGTAGCGGTTTGCTGGCTCCAATATCTCGGTCTCCCTGGAAAGGGCTCTTTTGTGGGTTAATTGTGTTTTTAACCTTTCCTGTGTGTGTGCGCTGTCACATTTACAATATGTCAGGCAAAGAGTGTTTCATGTATGGCAGAGTATTCCTCTTTCCCCAGGGTGTCACTGACATGCGGGGCGTACTAGCCCTGTGCTGGCCATACCCCTGCATGTCTGAGTTCATGATCATAGCTGTACTAAATTTAGCACAGCTACGATCAACTCGGAATGACCCCCTCAGTCCTCAAACAAGCGTCTCAATCCCCTGACATTTGTCCGCAGAAAGATCTCTTGCCCATATCCTACAGTCTGACTCTGACGCTGAGGGTCAAACATGGAGGAGGGGGAGGTGAACTCAGAGGGGGGGATGCTGCTCTGTCACAGGGAATAGAGGCTCTTATAGAAGCTATCAGAGATGTTCTGCAAATTCTTGATAAGGTGTCAGAGGAGTGTGAGGAATATTATTTTAATGTAAAAAACAAGTCCTCAGTCACTTTTCCTGTGTCAAAGGAATTGAATACCCTGTTTGAAGAACCGTGGGTTAATCATAAGACATTTCAAATCCCTAAAAGGTTACTATCATCCTTTCCTTTTCCTCCTGAGGATAAGAAAAAATGGGAAAGGCCACCGATAGTGGATGCATCAGTGTCTAGGTTGTCACGAAAAATTGTATTACCTGTCCCTGGTGCAGCTTAGACGCTGCGGTTGTGTTCACTGGAGATAAACCCGGCCAGACCGAGTCGCAGGCCTTAGCGTCTGCTTACACGTGGAAGTCGCTCAGCGTCCGTGTCCGTTATCAGTTATCAAGTGCGGTAGTGTACATCAGTAGCGTCTGAATCCACTCAGCGTCTTACGAGCGTATTTGCTTGGATATGGAAGTGTGGGGAGTCTCCCTGTATTCCGCTCTCCGGAGGCAGGGTATACAGTACTAAAAATTCTCTCTACTTTTCAGTATGAATTGTTAATTTTTAGTACCTATTGCATATGAGACCTGTATATTACTGTGTTTTCTGCATGCTATGTTGAAAAAAGAACCAGTTTAAAACAGAAGTACAATTTTCCTACTTATGTATAAGTTGTTATGGAGGTTGTATTCTCATATGACAATGTCTAATGCTTTAACATGTGACTGACTGCTAGTATGTGTGCTGACTTTTCTGTGTAATGTCAGTCCTGTTCTGACCCTCAAATCAGGTGCACTGTGGTCAGATTGATCTCACCTCTATATACTAACATATAGGGTGATTTTCAGTCACAAATTGTGTAGTCAATAACAGGTTAATACCATGTCTGTGAGCGGCAAAAGTGATAAGGAGAATTTATCAAGCACTCCTACAGCCCTAACATGCTTATCTTGTAAGTCAGGGGTAATTGATATGAATCAATTGGTCACTTATGAGGGTTTGTGTGCAAACTGTTTCACTTTTCAGCGAAGTAAAAAACAGGAGTTGGTTCAACCACCAACAGAGCCACCATGGAATATGTTCGCAAAGACTCTGTCTTCAATAGCGGACAGGTTAGCTCCGGTAGCACCACCTCAAGGGTTAGGTTACACTATGAAGCCATACATGCAGCTCCCTTCCTATTGTTTGGTTCCAGTAGCCTCTACAAGCAACCAAGGGACAGGTAAGACTAAGACAGATACGTCTGTGTGGCAGACTACACAGGATGATACATCGGATGATGATGATACAATAGATTCAACTCCGTATGATGATCAGTCGCAGAGCTTTAGTTCAGAAGATGTAGCTGAACTTATTAATGCTGTAAAGGCTGTTTTCTCTTTGGAAGAGCCAGCCAAGACAGTGTTAAAGCAAAAGCACCTGTATTTAAACGAACAAAATCAGTGAAAGCTGAATTCCTAGCGTCAGATGAGCTGACTGAAATGATGGATGAGTCTTGGGCAGCGCCCAGTAAAAAGTAAAAGATTCCTAAGAGATGGGATTCTTATTATCCATTTCCTGCTGTGGATTGTTCGAAAAGAGAAGTTCCTCCAAAAGTAGATGCACATGTTCTGCGACTCGTGCATAAATCTGCTTTACCACTGTCATCTACCTCATTGAATGATGTCACAGACAGAAGGGTAGAGAGCCTATTGAAAAATATATTTTCTCTAGTAGGAGCAGTGGTAAGACCTGCTATGGCTTCGGCCTGGGTAGCAAAGGCAATGGGCGAATGGATATAGGAACTAGAGAATGACATCCCTTCTCCTACTAGGGAGCAAGATGATCGTTTTTGCCGTTTAAGACAATCTGCCCAGTATTTGGAAGAAGCAGCAATTGATGTAGGCACAGTTGCTTCTAAAGCTTCAGCCTTGACAGTAGTCGCTCGCAGAGCAGTTTGGCTACGGACCTGGAAGGCAGATGCGGAGTCCAAGAAAGAATTGGAAGCATTGCCTTTTGTCTGTAATATATTATTTGGAAAACCTTTATCGGATATCCTAGAATCAGAGGCTGAATCGAAAAAGGTCAGATTTCCAGCTGCTTATAACCCTAAGTCCAAGGGTTTAAAATTTCGCTCATTTCGTTGGCAAAGCAAAGCGAAAGCTAAAGATGAGCCTAAGCATCCCCAGTTTAAATCCAGGGGTAGGAAGCAGTGGGCTAGCAAAAAGCCAGCTTCCAAACCTGAACAGAAACAGTCAGCCTGAAGAGACGGGCCTCCGCCTGGAGGATTCCAGGGTTGGGGGCCGACTCCTTCTTTTTACACACATATGGCAACAGTCAACAGCAGATGCTTGGGTGCAGAAGGTAGTATCTCAGGGGTATGAGTTCCCATTGAGGAGGTAGCCTCCTCAAAGATTTTTTTGCAGCAGCCCGTCTCGTATAGAGTCGAAGGCCAATGCCCTGCAAGAAGCAGTCCAAAAATTACTGCAGTCAGGTGTGATTGTCCCAGTACCTCCATCACAAAGGAAACAGGGGTTTTACTCCAATCTATTTCTAATCCAGAAACCAAATGGGTCATACCGACCAATTCTAAATCTGAAAATGTTGAACAAATACATATGGATCCTGAAGTTCCACATGGAGACGTTATGCTCCATAATGTTGGCTATGGAACCGGGAGATTACATGGTATCTCTGGATGTACGGGATGCTTACCTACATGTGCCTATAGCACTATTACATCAGTGTTACCTCAGGTTTGCCATCCTCCAGGAACATTTCCAGTTCCAAGCTCTGCCTTTCGGGCTAGCTACAGCACCCAGGGTGTTTACCAAGATCATGGTTATGGCAGCTTGTCTGCGCAAACAGGGGATAAGAATATTCCCATACCTAGACGACCTGTTAATCTTAGCACAGTCGCAAGGTTTACTGTTGAGCCATCTTCAACAGACGATAGTTTGTTTACAGAGACACGGGTGGCTCATAAATTGGGAAAAGTCGTCCCTGAATCCGTCACAGCGGATGGTTCATTTGGGGGCCATATTGGATTCAGACCTACAGAAAGTTCTCTTACCAGAGAAAAAGATAGTCAAGGTGCAGGTCATGGCTCAGGAAGCGTTGCAAGCCCAGACAATGTCAGTCCATGCAGCAATGCGACTGTTGGGTCTGATGGTATCAACCTTCGACATGGTGGAATATGCGCAATTCCACTCCAGACCGTTGCAGCAACTTATTCTGACCAAATGGAACGGAAATCATCAGACGATAAAGCAGATGATAAAGATTCCAGTAAATGTAAAAAGGTCTCTAGCGTGGTGGCTACAGACAGACCATTTAAACAAGGGGAGACCCTTTTGGATAAGAGTGGCAAGTCCTGACAACAGATGCCAGTCTACAAGGCTGGGGGGTGGTACTCGGAAGCCTATGGTTCCAGGGAAAATGGACCGCAAGGGAAAGTCGCCTGCCAATAAATCTGTTAGAAATAAGTGCCATTTACTTGGCTTTGGTTCAGGCAAAGGACAATCTACAAGTAAGACCAGTCCAGATCTGCTCAGACAATGCGACGGCAGTAGCATACCTCAATCATCAAGGAGGAACTCACAGCAAGAGTCTGATGGAGGAAGTAACTCCCATTCTAAAATGGGCAGAACTCCATCTACCCAGCATTGTCAGCAGTATTTGTCCCGGGTGTACTAAACTGGGAAGCGGATTTTCTCAGTCGACACACCATTCAGGAAACCGAATGGGCACTACACCCAGGAGTGTTTCAGACACTGGTGAACAGATGGGGTCTACCGGAGATGGACCTTATGGCGTCTCGACTAAACAACAAAGTTCCGAGGTACGGATCGAGAACAAGGGACCCAGGAGCGGTCCTTGTAGACTCACTGTCAGTAGAATGGAGGTTTCAGCTGGCATATCTGTTCCCTCCAATATCTCTGTTACCCAGAGTAGTGAGAAAGATAAAACAGGCAAAAGGAGCAATCATTCTAATAGCTCCAGCTTGGCCAAGACGGCATTGGTACACAGATCTGTTGAGAGTGTCCGTGGAAGCACCGATACTGCTCCCTCAATGTCCAGATCTGCTAATGCAGGGTCCTTGTTGTCACAGTTATCTGGATCCGCCTGTCTTTGACGGTGTGGCTGTTGAAACCTCTATCTTAGAGGCTAAAGGTTTTTCGAAACAAGTGATCCAAACTATGCTAAGCCTTCTTCGGCCCATGTGTATCATAGAATATGGCAAGCCTATATTCATTGGTGTACTGGAAAAAATTTAAATCCGAGATCTTTTAAAGTAGCTAGGATTTTGGATTTCCTTCAGGCAGGATTGGATAAAGGGTTGAAAGTTGCTTCCTTGAGGGTTCAAGTATCAGCGTTAACTGTATGGTTTCAGCAAAAGATTGCTGATTTACAGGATGTACGTACGTTTTTTCAAGGAGTAGTACATATTCAACCTCCATTTGTTCCTCCTGCAGCTCCCTGGGATTTGAATTTAGTTCTTAAATTTCTCCAGGGTCCTTTGTTTGAACCACTTGAGAGAGCAGATCTTAAGTGGTTAACGGTTAAAGTTCTTTTTTTACTGGCAATGGCGTCAGCCAGAAGAGTGTCCGATTTAGGAGTATTATCGTGTAAGTCTCCTTTCCTAAGTTTTTTTCCAGACAGAGCAGTTCTCAGAACGAGATCTAGCTATCTTCCAAAGGTGGTATCAAAGTTTCACCTGAATGAAGAGATTGTAGTCCCAGATTTTCAGGTATCGGGACTATCTGCGGGAGAAGCGTCGCTGGACGTGGTCCGGGCTTTAAGAATCTACATAGATCGTACTAGTGCCATCAGGAAAACGGATTCTCTCTTCATCCTCTACGGATTCCATAGGAGAGGATGGCCTGCTAGTAAACCGACGCTGGCGAGATGGCTCCGAATGGTAATATCAGAAGTTTATTCTCATGCAGATCTCCCTATTCCGGCTAATGTCCCTGCACACTCTACACGTAAGGTAGGTCCTTCTTGGGCAGCACAACAGGGTGCTTCAGCAGAACAGATATGTAGGGCAGCCACATGGTCTTCCATAAACACATTCATCAGACATTATGCCTTGGATACTTTTGCCTCTCATGACGCAGACTTCGGGCGAAAGGTCCTCCTGTGCAATCAGGAGCGTCCCCACCACTAAAATGGCTTTGGGAATCCCAATGTTATCCTGTGGATAATCCTGTGGACCCAGCCAGAGAAATATACGTTATGGTAAGAACTTACCGTTGATAACGTGATTTCTCTTATGTCCACAGGTATCCACAGGGATCCCACCCTGACGCATCTGATTTGAGGATCTAGACAATCACTAAACCTCTTCCCTCTTGTATGGAAAGGTGTGCATGTGTTCTTATCGCCTAAACAAGTCTCTGCCTGATGTTCCTGCCTAAAATCGCTGTGGAAAGAACTGATCTGACTGAGTCAGTGGGCGGGACTATATAGCGGAGGCCCCAATGCATCCTGGGAGGCCAGAAAGCTCGTGACCGTGTTGGTGCCATTTTCGCTGTCGCTAGACAATATCCCAATGTTATCCTGTGGATACCTGTGGACGTAAGAAAAATCACGTTATCAACGGTAAGTTCTTACCATAACGTATATTTACTCCTGCAACATATACAGGACTCTGTAAACTTTATGGTGGAAGCCATAAAAGAAGTAGGTTTGCTTAATACACATACCACTGCTATGGCAGTGTCAGCACGCAGCGGCTTATGGTTACGCCAGTGGACTGCGGACTAAAGGAAAGGCGTGGAAGGCCTACCCTTCACAGGAGAGTCCTTATTTGGAGACGAAATAGACAAATGGATCTCCAAACTCCTGCGGGTAAGTCAACATATCTTCCTTCTGTAGCTCCCCCAACCAGGGTGACCCTACTCAGGACCTACTCTACAGTCCTTTCGGACTGCCAAGTTTAAGGGCAAAGGCAGAGGATCTTCTACAGCCACCAGAGGCACTAGAGATAAACCAGCAACTGCCAGCTCTCAGGAACAGAGCTCCAGCTCTACTTCCTCAAAGCCTTCAGCATGACGGTGCGCCACGATGCCTGGAAGACTGGCATATGGGAGCCTGATTAAAGAATTTCAGTCACATCTGCACAACATCATGCCAGGATCCCTGGGTCATAATTCTTATTTCCCAGGGATACAGACTGGAGTTTCAGGAGCTCCCACCTCACAGATTATTCAAATCAGGCTTACCAGTTTCACAAGAGGTAAGTATAACCTTACAGGATGCCATTCAAAAGCTGGTATAGACTCAGGTCATTGTTCCATTTCCACCTCATCTCCGGAACAAGGGATATTATTCTAACTTGTTTGTGGTACCGAAACCGGACGGGTCGGCAAGGCCGATTTTGAATCTAAAATCGTTGAACCCATACTTACTAGTGTTCAAATTCAAGATGGAGTATCTGAGAGCGGTGATCTCTCGTCTAGAGGAGGGGGAATTCCTAGTGTCTCTGGATATCAAGGATGTGTACCTTCACATTCTGATCTGGCTGCCTCACCAGGCTTATCTACGATTTGCACTGCAGGACTGTCACTACCAGTTCCAGGCCCTGCCTTTTGGTCTCTCCATGGAACTGAGGGTGTTCACTCCCTGCTTGTGAAGGAGAAACATCATCTCTGCCATCACCTTGGTGAACATAATTCCGTACCTGGACAATCTTTTGATAAAGGCACCGTCCAGGAAGAGGTTGTTGAACAGCATTGGCCTCACAACCAAACTACTCCTGGATCACAGGTGGATTCTAAATCTTCTGAAATCTCACTTAGAGCCAACTCGGAGGCTCCCTTTTCTGGGAATGATACAGGACACACAGTTGCAGAAAGTTTTTCTTCTTTAGGAAAAGGCATTGGTAATCCAGTCGATGGTTCAGAATGTCCTGAAGCCAACCTGGATATCGGTGCATCTATGCATTCGCCTTCTGGGGAAAATGGTGGACCCTTACGAGGATCTTCAGTATGGAAGGTTTAACGCAAGACCCTTCCAGCTCGACCAGTTGGACAATTGTTCCGCATCACATGCACCAGAGGATCCGTCTGTCGCCAAAGGCTCCCTTCTGTGGTGGCTACAGACTTCTCACCTAATCGAGGGCCGACGGTTCGGGATTCAAAATTGGATTCTGCTAACCACAGACACAAACTTCAGAGGATAGGGAGCAGTCACCCAGGGGGTGCAGCTTCAGGGAAGATGGTCAAGTCAGGAAGTCACCCTTCCAATCAACATTCTGGAACTCAGGGCTATATACAAACACCCAGGACTCATATCTTCTTTAAGATCGGGCCATTCAGGTCCAGTCGGACAATGTGAAATACATAAACTGACAGGGCGGAACGAAAAGCAGAGCAGCAATGTCAGAGGTGTCATGAATTTCTCCTCTGGGTAGAAAAAGAGACTGCAGCGTTCTCGGCTGTCTTCATTCCGGGAGTAGACAACTGGGAAGCAGACTTCCTCAGCTGACACGACCTGCACACGGGGGAGGTGTTCAGGTTCTTGACAAGTCGATGGAGATGTCCACAAATTGACGTGATGGCCTCAACAGGAAGCTCAAGCGGTATTGTTCCAGGTCGAGAGACCCACAGGTAGTGGCAGTGGACGCTCTGATGACTCCATGGGTCTATCAGATAGTGTACTTGTTTCCTCCACTTCCTCTGATCCCAAGAATTCTGAAAAGAATAAAAAGGGAAAAGGTTCAAGCAATACTCATTGCTCCCGACTGGCCAAGAAGGGCCTGGTACGCAGACCTTCTGGAGATGCTCCTCGAAGATCCGTGGCTTCTACCTCTTCACGAGGATCTTCTGCGACAGGGCCCGTGCGTCTATCAAGACATACCACTGCTACTTTTGACGGCATGGAGGTTGAACGGCTGATTCTAGCCAGAAGAGGCATCCCTGACAAGGTCATCCCGACTATGATCCAAGCCAGGAAGGGGTAACGTCTAAACATTACCTTTGTATTTGTAAGAAATAGGTCTCTTGGTGTGAGAGCAGAAAATATTATGCGGTGGAATTTCATCTGGGACTTTTCCTGCTTTTTCTGCACTCGTGTGTGGATGTGGGCCTATGTTTGGGCTCCATAAAAGTCCAGATTACGGCCTTGTCCACGTTCTTTCAGAAACAATCGGCTTCTCTTCCTAAGTTCCAGACGTTCTTGAAAGGTGTTCTGCACATCCAACCTCCCTTTGTGCCTCCCATGGCACCTTGGGAACTCAATTTGGTGCTGCAGTTCCTCCAATCGGACTGGTTTGAACCGTTACAGGAGGTAGATGTAAAATATCTTACGTGGAAGACCGTCACACTATTTGCCTTGGCTTCAGCAAGATGTGTGTCGGAACTGGAGGCGTTGTCTTACAAGAGCCCATATTTAATTTTCCATGAAGATAGAACTGAACTCAGAACTCGTCAGCAATTTCTTCCTAAGGTGATGTCTGCGTTTCACATCAACCAACCTATTGTGGTTCCGGTTGTTACGGACACCTCTGTTACTTCAAAGTCTTTGGATGTTTTGAGGGCTCTGAAGGTGTATGTGAAGAGAACAGCTCGTTACTGGAAATCGGACTGTTTGTTCTTTACGATTCCAGTAAGAGTGGATGTCTTGCTACAAAGCAGTCAATTGTGCGCTGGATCAGGCTCACTATCCAGCATGCTTATTCCACGGCAGGATTGCCGGTTCCTAAATCTGTTCAGGCCCACTCGACTAGGTCGGTGGGTTCTTCTTGAGCGACTGCCTGCAGTGTCTCGGCCTTACAGCTCTGCCAGGCAGCTACTTAGGTTCGAACCCGTTTGCAAAGTTCTGCAAGTTCGATACTTTGGCCTCCGAGGACTTTCAGTTTGGTCAATCAGTTCTGCAGGAACCTCGGCGCACTCCCACCAGGTTTGGTAGCTTTGGTACTTCCCCATGATACTAAATGTATCCCAAGTATCCACTAGGATGTAAGAAAATAGGATTTTAATTACTTACAGGTAAATCCTTTTCTCGTAGTCCGTAGAGGATACTGGGCGCCCGCCCGGTGTTTCATTCTTCCTGCACTGTTACTTGGTTAAGCATTGTGGTTTGGTTCAGCTGTTGCTGTTGCTGTTCCCGTTTCAAGTTTGGTTAGCTTAGCTTTCCTCTTGTTTGCGTGTGCTGGTTCGGAATCTCACCACTATCCTTTTATATCCTTCTCTCAAAGTATGTCCGTCTCCTTGGGCATAGTTTCCTAGACTGAGGCTGGTGGGAGGGGCATAGAGGGAGGAGCCAGCCCACACTATCAAATTCTTAGTGCCCATGGCTCCAAGTGGACCTGTCTATACCCCATGGTACTAAATGGATCCCCAGTATCCTCTACGCACTACGAGAAAAGGATTTACCGGTAGGTAATTACAATCCTATTACACCGGGCCGGGACCACTTTGCCTCTTGCAGTACTGGCTGATCACTAGTCACTGTATTCCTATTGTCTGAGGTACTATTTTTCTACCAGCAATCTTAAAGTCCTTATCTCTGGCATATAACTGAGGCAATTAGAGTTTACTAGAACTATTTGATTACGATTGAGACATTTCCAAGGAACACTGTTAGAGGAGGGGGTGCAGGTGTGCAGCACTATAAATTACCTTTGCTACTGTAGTTTTTTCTTTTTAACCTTGGTTTAAAGCTATTGACATTTTGTAGCCTGAGATTTGAATGAGTCATTGTTTTAGAATATTGACTTTACAAAGGGCAATAAGGGGGAATGTGAGATAGTATTTAATGTGAGGAGGGGCTTGACTGATTTCCTATGTCGGAGAACGCGTCCTATTACAGAGTGCTTCTTGAGCGTGGTACATTACCTCTCCAAGCTCTTGAATAGTACTGTTTTTGTGCAGAGCTTGAGAGCAGGAGGGAGGCCGGATCCCACTTAAGCTCCTGAAGTGGCTGGTACTGGTTTGGCAGTGCAGAAGGCAGAGCTTTTCTCACACTGCTCGGATCACTTTGTGGAAGAGCTGCAATTTTCTCAGGTGAAATCATGGAGAGGACAGAAAGCACTCAGGATACCACTGCCTTTAACATGCCAGACTGGATGGTAAGGCTACAACTCTACCTGCTTAGCCCTTTTGTTCAGTGTCTCACCTTCTAAGGGGAATAAGTGTATTTTTCTGTCCCAAGAGAACAGCCTAGCATCATCCAGGTTTATTTTGCTGGTCTCTAAAGTCAGTGAGCTGAACATAACATGCTTTTTAATGTTATTTCTCTGTTTATAAAGAACTATACATTTAGCTAGATTATTGGAGGCAGATTCTTTTTAAATAGAAATGTTGTTTCTTTAGTCTGATTACAATTTAAAGTTTGCAAGCCTTTATTTCCCCCCAAAAAATGGAATTCTGTTCTAGGTAAAATGCCGGTAGATTAACACAGGGTTCCCCCTTTAATGCTTAAGTCTGCCAGTCATTCTCCTTCTGTTGGAAAAAGGTGTAAAAGGTATGCATTGTACCATTGAACTACATAATCTTTATTTTGATAGTGTTATCACGGTGTACTTTGAAAAGAAGAGTTGTAATGTGTTCCTTAACCTTGGGATAGAATCCTGCAAGTGATGGTGCCTGCAAATGTGGGCTCTGTTCTTTAGAGGGCCAAAAGCCACAGAATTCTGACATATAATATACATAGTTTAACAGACATTTGCATCAATATTAAAAAGTAGTATTCCCTCCCCATTAACTAGAAAAGTGCCTCCCACATCTTTAGACTACAGCTCGTCGTGACGTCTGACTGACTGTGGTAGATTAACTTCCTTTGTGTGAATATTCAATTCCATACAGCATATTACCTTTCTGTACAGCGAATCTTCAAGCCTGACACTATTCATCCATAGTATCAAATGCCCATCCCCTTACTGTTTCATCCAGCTGCAGAGGAGGTATAAAGGCATCACACCCATTGGTAGTATTTTCCATGTTTTCACTGGCGTTAACATATTCTATAAGTTTAACAATATTTTTATTGACCACCTCCTTTTGCATTTTTGCTGGCATGGCTGATCCTTCATACACATGCCTTTCCTACATTTACACGCGCTGGAAGTCTACAGTGACCTTCAGTGAAAAGTTTGCCTTGCTATTTGTTTTAAGTTCAAGCCTGTGGGTATGAGGGCAAAGAGCGTGATGGACATATTTAAGTAGAAACAATTCCCAGTTATAGAATACCCACGCTCTGATACATGTTCTAGATGCATGGGGTGAATCACACTGAATCTGCTCTCTGGTAATTGCATTAATGACTTTATAACAATTTGGTATTTTCTTAAGCATCCACATACTCTGAATACGGCACCCTCTCTTACACATTGCTGTTCAGTGTGACCTCCAAAAACCTGAAAGTGGGCAGTGTGCCTGTACATGTGGAGTAAAATGTGGGGCTGCTTCAGATATTTAGCAATTGTATCAAACAGCTGACCAATCCAGTCATTGTCTCCTGCAATTTTATGTAGTATGGTAACATTCTATGTGATGCCCCCATGGTCCCCATTCAGAGTTTGTTTGTTTTTTTTCCCCCACAACCAAATTGTTTAACTAAATTTACTCCTAGTGTCTGTAACTTGATGTACAGTTGATCTGATTGCTTTACCACTACAGTAAGTTATTGCTGAGACTACGTTTTAAAGTGAAATAAGAAATATCATCAATAGAATTTATATTGTAATTTTTATCTTACGTGCCCGATATATAGTATTCAATCTCTCTAACTTTAAAAAATGACTATCAATACAAAGGCTTGTTGTAAGAGAACTTGTAGCTCTGTTTGAATGATATTTGGTAGAAACTTGCATGGGCCAGGCAGAGAGCCTTTTTCTACCGTGTAGTTTTCTTAAGGTAAGTGTTTTTAGTCCTATAAATAACCTTCCATAATTTTGGAATACACATCATATTATACAGCTGTGTACAATCAGAAATGTATTCAGACACCTAAAACTCCCACCTTAGTAAATTTACCCCCAAGTATGTACCCTACCGAACTGTAGTTCTCAACCCGAATTTTTAATTTTCACTTTGAAAACCATTACGTAAAACATCATGCAGTTTTGAGTTTCAGTATTTAGATTAGAGATGCAGCCAGCAGGTTCAGTACATATGCTTGTGCCTGCTTCACATTTTCATTGGTTTAAAGCTCCAGGTTGAATATCCTGAGAATAGATCAGAATAAATGGAGATTATGTATTATAGCAGTAAGTTGCCTGGCGACTAATCCACGTGGAACCCTATATGATTTATTACTCTGCATTCCCCCCATACTTCAAGGCACGGCTGGGAGGAATAATGTAATCAAACTCTTTGGGTTAAAATGCATTTTCTTATTTTTTGCACTTCTTTAGGACATCTTAAGGTATTTTGTTTTCCAATTTGAAGTAAAACTAAGTACACACTATGACGAACACTCGCCAGATCAGATAACCGATCTGCTATTATCAAATCAGTGTGTGCATATACACACCAAGCTATTTATACGGTATCTAATAGAGTATGTGATTCACTGGATCGGGAGTTTTGACAGCTGCTCATAATTTGTGACCTCCTGATCCGAACGTGTGCAGGAGTGCTCTAAGCGGTTTAACGATCCTGTATACACCTATACAGTTATCTGGCCAATCAGATGTTCTATCAGATGGACAATAAATGTATAGGTGTGTACCTAGTTTAAGTACGTGTTTGTAGACCTTTCCTTTGTCTAATCTCAGTGTCACACCACTGAACGTACTACAAACCTACTGGAGACCAAAGAACAGAGGCAAGAGTGTGACACACTGGATATTTGGACTTGTTGCAAGGTTGCATCAATGTATACAGGTGGAAATGAGTCAAGATTTAATAAAATAAAAGTGTGGATTTTTTTTTTTTAGATCATGTTGTAGTGTTTGATCAGTAGTCTGTGCATCACTTCTAAGACAAATTTTTGCCAAAAAAAGACACACACCTGGCGACACCTCATGCCAGGCATCTCACATTGCACGGTGTATTGGGCCAATACCCTTGGTATTGGCCCAATACACCGTGCAATGTGAGATGCCTGGCATGAGGTGTCGCCAGGTGTGTGTCTTTTTTTGGCAAAAATGTGTCTTAGAAGTGATGCACAGACTACTTTGATATGCAACACTTGTAAATCTGTGTATGACAGAGGCCAATATTTACTAAGAATTCGAGTTTGTCCGATTTGTGTTTTTTTTTCTAAGTCCCAATCCGGGAATTCACTAAGCACCAATCTCGGCAGTGTTTGGACTATTCGTAATGGTTTGATTTGCAAAGTTCCGAAATACGAATGAATAGACCATCGGTCAAACGCAGCTGTTATTTCATACAATACGGGCATTCCCTATTCATTCGTATTTGGGTGTTAGTTTCTGAGTGCTCAAGTGCGGGTCTGTTTTTTTTCGAATAGTTTGGAAAAAGCAGGTTTATTTTTTTGCTTCT
The DNA here is from genome assembly GCF_028390025.1 of Pseudophryne corroboree. NCBI lineage: Eukaryota > Metazoa > Chordata > Amphibia > Anura > Myobatrachidae > Pseudophryne > Pseudophryne corroboree. The sequence goes on from NC_086449.1 coordinate 374,041,807, forward strand.
TTTTTTAGTCGAGTTTGGATAACCATGCACGGATCAGTGAGATCTGTGCATGGTTATCTATGGGAAAAGGTCTGTTTAGTGTAAAAACTGAGAGAAAAATTGCGTGGGGTCCCCCCTCCTAAGCATAACCAGCCTCGGGCTCTTTGAGCCGGTCCTGGTTGATAAAATATGGGGAAAAATGACAGGGGTTCCCCCGTATTTAATCAACCAGCACCGGGCTCTGCGCCTGGTCCTGGTTCCAAAAATATGGGGGACAAAAAGCGTAGGGGTCCCCTGTATTTTAGAAACCAGCACCGGGCTCCACTAGCCAGGTACATAATGCCACAGCCGGGGGACACTTTTATACTGGTCCCTGCGGCCCTGGCATTCCATACCCAACTAGTCACCCCTGGCCGGGGTACCCTGGAGGGGTGGGAATCTCTTAAATCAAGGGGTCCTCCCCCTCCAGCCACCCAAGGGCCAGGGGTGAAGCCCGAGGCTGTCCCACCCCATCCAAGGGCGGCGGATGGGGGGCTGATAGCCTTGTGAAAAAATGTGAATATTGTTTTTAGTAGCAGTACTACAAGTCCCAGCAAGCCTCCCCCGCAAGCTGGTACTTGGAGAACCATAAGTACCAGCATGCGGTGGAAAACCGGGCCCGCTGGTACCTGTAGTAGTACTACTTCTGAAAAAATACCCCCCAAAAAACAGGACACACACACCGTGCAAGTATAAGTTTATTACATACATGCACACCACCATACATACATACTTACCTATGTTCCCACGAGGCTCGGTCCTCTTCTCCATGTAGAATCCTTGTGGTACCTGTGAAAAAATTATACTCACATAATCCAGTGTAGAATCCGACCTTTGAATAATCCACGTACTTGGCAAAAAAATAAAACTGAAACCCGACCACGCACTGAAAGGGGTCCCATGTTTACACATGGGACCCCTTTCCCCGACTGCCAGGACCCCCCCCCCCCCTGACTCCTGTCAAAGAGGGTCCCTTCAGCCAATCAGGGAGCGCCACGTCGTGGCACTCTCCTGATTGGCTGTGTGCTCCTGTAGTGTCTGTCAGGCAGCACACGGCACAGATACAATGTAGCGCCTATGCGCTCCATTGTAGCCAATGGTGGGAACTTTGCGGTCAGCGGTGAGGTTACTTTCAGTCAACCTCTGACCGCAAAGTTCCCACCATTGGCTACAATGGAGCGCATAGGCGCTACATTGTATCTGTGCCGTGTGCTGCCTGACAGACACTACAGGAGCACACAGCCAATGAGGAGAGTGCCACGACGTGGCGCTCCCTGATTGGCTGAAGGGACCCTCTTTGACAGGAGTCAGGGAGGGTTCTGGCAGTCGGGGAAAGGGGTCCCATGTGTAAACATGGGACCCCTTTCAGTGCGTGGTCGGGTTTCCGTTTTATTATTTTGCCAAGTACGTGGATTATTCAAAGGTCGGATTCTACACTGGATTATGTGAGTATAATTTTTTTCACAGGTACCCCAAGGATTCTACATGGAGAAGAGGACCGAGCCTCGTGGGAACATAGGTAAGTATGTATGGTGGTGTGCATGTATGTAATAAACTTATACTTTCACGGTGTGTGTCCTGTTTTTTTTGGGGTATTTTTTTTAGTAGTACTACTACAGGTACCAGCGGTCCCGGTTTTCCACCGCATGCTGGTACTTGTGGTTCTCCAAGTACCAGCTTGCGGGGGAGGCTTGCTGGGACTTGTACTGCTACTAAAAACAATATTCACATTTTCTCTGACGTCCTAGTGGATGCTGGGGACTCCGTAAGGACCATGGGGAATAGCGGCTCCGCAGGAGACTGGGCACAAAAGTAAAGCTTTAGAACTACCTGGTGTGCACTGGCTCCTCCCCCCATGACCCTCCTCCAAGCCTCAGTTAGTTAGATTTTTGTGCCCGAACGAGAAGGGTGCACACTAGGTGGCTCTCCTGAGCTGCTTAGTGAAAAGTTTAGTTTTAGGTTTTTTATGTTCAGTGAGACCTGCTGGCAACAGGCTCACTGCATCGAGGGACTAAGGGGAGAAGAAGCGAACTCACCTGCGTGCAGAGTGGATTGGGCTTCTTAGGCTACTGGACATTAGCTCCAGAGGGACGATCACAGGCCCAGCCATGGATGGGTCCCAGAGCCGCGCCGCCGGCCCCCTTACAGAGCCAGAAGACAGAAGAGGTCTGGGAAATCGGCGGCAGAAGACGTCCTGTCTTCAATAAGGTAGCGCACAGCACCGCTGCTGTGCGCCATTGCTCTCAGCACACTTCACACTCCGGTCACTGAGGGTGCAGGGCGCTGGGGGGGGGGCGCCCTGAGACGCAATAAAAACACCTTAGATGGCGAAAAATACATCACATATAGCTCCTGGGCTATATGGATGCATTTAACCCCTGCCAGAATACACAGAAAAACGGGAGATAGGCTCCGCCCCCTTCTCGGCGGCCTTATCTCCTCAGCACACTGGCGCCATTTTCCCTCACAGCTCCGTTGGAGGGAAGCTCCCTGGCTCTCCCCTGCAGTCACTACACTACAGAAAGGGTTAAAAAAGAGAGCGGGGCACTAATTACGCGCAGTATTAAAAATACAGCAGCTATAAGGGGAAAAACACTTATATAAGGTTATCCCTGTGTATATATATATAGCGCTCTGGTGTGTGCTGGCAAACTCTCCCTCTGTCTCCCCAAAGGGCTAGTGGGGTCCTGTCCTCTATCAGAGCATTCCCTGTGTGTGTGCTGTGTGTCGGTACGTTTGTGTCGACATGTTTGAGGAGAAAAATGATGTGGAGACGGAGCAGATTGCCTGTAATAGTGATGTCACCCCCTAGGGGGTCGACACTTGAGTGGATGAACTGTTGGAAGGAATTACGTGACAGTGTCAGCTCTGTATAAAAGACAGTGGTTGACATGAGACAGCCGGCTACTCAGCTTGTGCCTGTCCAGACGTCTCATAGGCCGTCAGGGGCTCTAAAGCGCCCGTTACCTCAGATGGCAGATATAGACGCCGACACGGATACGGACTCCAGTGTCGACGGTGAAGAGACAAATGTGACTTCCAGTAGGGCCACACGTTACATGATTGAGGCAATGAAAAATGTTTTACACATTTCTGATAATACGAGTACCACCAAAAAGGGGTATTATGTTCGGTGAGGAAAAACTACCTGTAGTTTTCCTGAATCTGAGAAATTAAATGAGGTGTGTGATAATGCGTGGGTTTCCCCCGATAACAACTGATAATTTCTAAAATGTTATTGGCATTATATCCTTTCCCGCCAGAGGTTAGGGTGCGTTGGGAAACACCCCCTAGGGTGGATAAAGCGCTCACACGCTTGTAAGAACAAGGGCTCTACCCTCTCCTGAGATGGCCGCCCTTAAGGATCCTGCTGATAGAAAGCAGGAGGGTATCCTAAAATGTATTTACACACATACTGGTGTTATACTGCGACCAGCAATCGCCTCAGCCTGGATGTGCAGTGCTGGGTTGGCGTGGTCGGATTCCCTGACTGAAAATATTGATACCCTAGATAGGGACAGTATATTATTGCCTATAGAGCATTTAAAAGATGCATTTCTATATATGCGTGATGCACAGCGGAATATTTGCCGACTGGCATCAAGTCTAAGTGCATTGTCCATTTCTGCCAGTAGAGGGTTATGGACACGACAGTGGTCAGGTGATGCGGATTCCAAACGGCATTTGGAAATATTGCCTTATTAAGGGGAGGAGTTATTTGGGGTCGGTCTTTCAGACCTGGTGGCCACGGCAACAGCTGGGAAATCCACGTTTGTACCCCAGGTCGCCTCTCAACATAAGAAGACGCCGTATTATCAGGCGCAGTCTTTTCGTGGGCAAGCGGGCAAAAGGTTCCTCATTTCTGCTCCGTGACAGAGGGAGAGGAAAAAGGCTGCAGAAATCAGCCAGTTCCCAGGAACAGAAGCCCTCTCCCGCCTCTGCCAAGCCCTCCGTATGACGCTGGGGCTTTACAAGCAGAATCAGGCACGGTGGGGGCCCGTCTCAATGAATTTCAGCGCGCAGTGGGCTCACTCGCAAGTAGACCCCTGGATCCTTCAGGTGATATCTCAGGGGTACAAATTGGAATTCGAGACGTCTCCCCCTCGCCGTTTCCTAAAGTCGGCTTTACCGATGTCTCCTTCTGACAGGGAGGCAGTTTTGGAAGCCATTCACAAGCTGTATTCCCAGCAGGTGATAATCAAGGTACCCCTCCTGCAACAGGGAACGGGGTATTATTCCACACTGTTGTGGTACCGAAGCCGGACGGCTCGGTGAGACCGATTCTAAATCTAAAATCTTGAACACTTACATACGGAGGTTCAAATTCAAGATTGAGTCACTCAGAGCAGTGATTGCTAACCTGGAAGAAGGGGACTACATTATGTCTCGGGACATCAAGGATGCTTACCTTCATGTCCCAATTTACCCTTCTCACCAAGTGTACCTCAGGTTTATGGTACAGAACTGTCACTATCAGTATCAGACGCTGCCGTATGGATGGTCCACGGCACCCCGGGTCTTTACCAAGGTAATGGCCGAAATGATGATACTCCTTCGAAGGAAGGGAATTTTAGTTATCCCTTACTTGGACGATTCCCTGATAAGGGTAAGATCCAGGGAACAGTTGGAGGTCGGTGTAGCACTATCTCAGGTAGTGTTGCGGCAGCACGATTGGATTCTCAATATTCCAAAATCGCAGCTGATTCCGACGACTCGTCGTCTGTTCCTAGGGATGATCCTGGACACAGTCCAGAAAAAGGTGTTTCTCCCGGAGGAGAATGTCAGGGAGTTATCCGAGCTAGTCGGGAACCTCCTATAACCGAGCCAAGTCTCAGTACATCAATGAAAGGGTTCTGGGAAAAATGGTGGCTTCCTACGAAGCAATCCCATTCGGCAGATTCCACGCAAGAACTTTCCAGTGGGACCTGCTGGACAAATGGTCCGGGTCGCATCTTCAGATGCATCAGCGGATAACCCTGTCACCAAGCACAAGGGTGTCTCTCCTGTGGTGGTTGCAGAGTGCTCATCTTCTAGAGGGCCGCAGATTCGACATTCAGGACTGGGTCCTGGTGACCACGGATGCCAGCCTGCGAGGCTGGGGAGCAGTCACACAGGGAAGGAATTTCCAGAGCTTATGGTCAAGCCTGGAGACATCACTTCACATAAATATCCTGAAGCTAAGGGCCATTTACAATGCTCTAAGCTCAGCAAGACCTCTGCTTCAAGGTCACCCGGAGTTGATCCATTCGGACAACATCACGGCAGTCACCCACGTAAACAGACAGGGTGACACAAGAAGCAGGAGGGCAATGGCAGAAGCTGCAAGGATTCTTCGCTGGGCGGAAAATCATGTGATAGCACTGTCAGCAAGTGGGGACTTCACCCAGAAGTCTTCCACATGTTTATAAAACTCGACAAGTATTGCGCCGGGTCAAGGGACCCTCCGGCAATAGCTGTAGACGCTCTGGTAACACAGTGGCTGTACCAGTCAGTGTATGTGTTCCCTCCTCTGCCTCTCATACCCAAGGTACTGAGAATTATAAGATGGAGAGGAGTAAGCACTATATTCGGGCTCCGGATTGGCCAAGAAGGACTTGGTAACCGGAACTTCAAGAGATGCTCATGGAAGGATCCGTGGTCTCTACCTCTAAGAAGGGACCTGCTTCAGCAAGGACCCTGTCTGTTCCAAGACTTACCGCTGCTGCGTTTGACGGCATGGCGGTTGAAAGCCGGATCCTGAAGGAGAAAGGCATTCCGGATGAAGTCATTCCTATCCTGATCAAAGCCAGGAAAGATATAACCGCAAAACATCACCGCATTTGGCGAAAATATGTTGCGTGGTGCGAGGCCAGTAAGGCCCCGACGGAGGAATTTTCAACTAGGTCGATTCCTACATTTCCTGCAAACAGGAGTGTCTATGGGCCTGAAATGGGGGTCCATTAAGGTTCAAATTTCGGCCCTGTCAATTTTCTTCCAAAAAGAACTAGCTTCAGTCCCTGAAGTTCAGACGTTTGTGAAAGGGGTACTGTATATACAGCCTCCTTTTGTGCCTCCAGTGGCACCTTGGGATCTAAATGTAGTTTTTGGGTTCCAAAAGTCACATTGGTTTGAACCACTTAAATATGTGGAGTTAAAATATCTCACATGGAAAGTGGTCATGCTACAGTGACCTTCAGTGAAAAGTTTGCCTTGCTATTTGTTTTAAGTTCAAGCCTGTGGGTATGAGGGCAAAGAGCGTGATGGACATATTTAAGTAGAAACAATTCCCAGTTATAGAATACCCACGCTCTGATACATGTTCTAGATGCATGGGGTGAATCACACTGAATCTGCTCTCTGGTAATTGCATTAATGACTTTATAACAATTTGGTATTTTCTTAAGCATCCACATACTCTGAATACGGCACCCTCTCTTACACATTGCTGTTCAGTGTGACCTCCAAAAACCTGAAAGTGGGCAGTGTGCCTGTACATGTGGAGTAAAATGTGGGGCTGCTTCAGATATTTAGCAATTGTATCAAACAGCTGACCAATCCAGTCATTGTCTCCTGCAATTTTATGTAGTATGGTAACATTCTATGTGATGCCCCCATGGTCCCCATTCAGAGTTTGTTTGTTTTTTTTCCCCCACAACCAAATTGTTTAACTAAATTTACTCCTAGTGTCTGTAACTTGATGTACAGTTGATCTGATTGCTTTACCACTACAGTAAGTTATTGCTGAGACTACGTTTTAAAGTGAAATAAGAAATATCATCAATAGAATTTATATTGTAATTTTTATCTTACGTGCCCGATATATAGTATTCAATCTCTCTAACTTTAAAAAATGACTATCAATACAAAGGCTTGTTGTAAGAGAACTTGTAGCTCTGTTTGAATGATATTTGGTAGAAACTTGCATGGGCCAGGCAGAGAGCCTTTTTCTACCGTGTAGTTTTCTTAAGGTAAGTGTTTTTAGTCCTATAAATAACCTTCCATAATTTTGGAATACACATCATATTATACAGCTGTGTACAATCAGAAATGTATTCAGACACCTAAAACTCCCACCTTAGTAAATTTACCCCCAAGTATGTACCCTACCGAACTGTAGTTCTCAACCCGAATTTTTAATTTTCACTTTGAAAACCATTACGTAAAACATCATGCAGTTTTGAGTTTCAGTATTTAGATTAGAGATGCAGCCAGCAGGTTCAGTACATATGCTTGTGCCTGCTTCACATTTTCATTGGTTTAAAGCTCCAGGTTGAATATCCTGAGAATAGATCAGAATAAATGGAGATTATGTATTATAGCAGTAAGTTGCCTGGCGACTAATCCACGTGGAACCCTATATGATTTATTACTCTGCATTCCCCCCATACTTCAAGGCACGGCTGGGAGGAATAATGTAATCAAACTCTTTGGGTTAAAATGCATTTTCTTATTTTTTGCACTTCTTTAGGACATCTTAAGGTATTTTGTTTTCCAATTTGAAGTAAAACTAAGTACACACTATGACGAACACTCGCCAGATCAGATAACCGATCTGCTATTATCAAATCAGTGTGTGCATATACACACCAAGCTATTTATACGGTATCTAATAGAGTATGTGATTCACTGGATCGGGAGTTTTGACAGCTGCTCATAATTTGTGACCTCCTGATCCGAACGTGTGCAGGAGTGCTCTAAGCGGTTTAACGATCCTGTATACACCTATACAGTTATCTGGCCAATCAGATGTTCTATCAGATGGACAATAAATGTATAGGTGTGTACCTAGTTTAAGTACGTGTTTGTAGACCTTTCCTTTGTCTAATCTCAGTGTCACACCACTGAACGTACTACAAACCTACTGGAGACCAAAGAACAGAGGCAAGAGTGTGACACACTGGATATTTGGACTTGTTGCAAGGTTGCATCAATGTATACAGGTGGAAATGAGTCAAGATTTAATAAAATAAAAGTGTGGATTTTTTTTTTTTAGATCATGTTGTAGTGTTTGATCAGTAGTCTGTGCATCACTTCTAAGACAAATTTTTGCCAAAAAAAGACACACACCTGGCGACACCTCATGCCAGGCATCTCACATTGCACGGTGTATTGGGCCAATACCCTTGGTATTGGCCCAATACACCGTGCAATGTGAGATGCCTGGCATGAGGTGTCGCCAGGTGTGTGTCTTTTTTTGGCAAAAATGTGTCTTAGAAGTGATGCACAGACTACTTTGATATGCAACACTTGTAAATCTGTGTATGACAGAGGCCAATATTTACTAAGAATTCGAGTTTGTCCGATTTGTGTTTTTTTTTCTAAGTCCCAATCCGGGAATTCACTAAGCACCAATCTCGGCAGTGTTTGGACTATTCGTAATGGTTTGATTTGCAAAGTTCCGAAATACGAATGAATAGACCATCGGTCAAACGCAGCTGTTATTTCATACAATACGGGCATTCCCTATTCATTCGTATTTGGGTGTTAGTTTCTGAGTGCTCAAGTGCGGGTCTGTTTTTTTTCGAATAGTTTGGAAAAAGCAGGTTTATTTTTTTGCTTCTTTTTTTAGTCGAGTTTGGATAACCATGCACGGATCAGTGAGATCTGTGCATGGTTATCTATGGGAAAAGGTCTGTTTAGTGTAAAAACTGAGAGAAAAATTGCGTGGGGTCCCCCCTCCTAAGCATAACCAGCCTCGGGCTCTTTGAGCCGGTCCTGGTTGATAAAATATGGGGAAAAATGACAGGGGTTCCCCCGTATTTAATCAACCAGCACCGGGCTCTGCGCCTGGTCCTGGTTCCAAAAATATGGGGGACAAAAAGCGTAGGGGTCCCCTGTATTTTAGAAACCAGCACCGGGCTCCACTAGCCAGGTACATAATGCCACAGCCGGGGGACACTTTTATACTGGTCCCTGCGGCCCTGGCATTCCATACCCAACTAGTCACCCCTGGCCGGGGTACCCTGGAGGGGTGGGAATCTCTTAAATCAAGGGGTCCTCCCCCTCCAGCCACCCAAGGGCCAGGGGTGAAGCCCGAGGCTGTCCCACCCCATCCAAGGGCGGCGGATGGGGGGCTGATAGCCTTGTGAAAAAATGTGAATATTGTTTTTAGTAGCAGTACTACAAGTCCCAGCAAGCCTCCCCCGCAAGCTGGTACTTGGAGAACCATAAGTACCAGCATGCGGTGGAAAACCGGGCCCGCTGGTACCTGTAGTAGTACTACTTCTGAAAAAATACCCCCCAAAAAACAGGACACACACACCGTGCAAGTATAAGTTTATTACATACATGCACACCACCATACATACATACTTACCTATGTTCCCACGAGGCTCGGTCCTCTTCTCCATGTAGAATCCTTGTGGTACCTGTGAAAAAATTATACTCACATAATCCAGTGTAGAATCCGACCTTTGAATAATCCACGTACTTGGCAAAAAAATAAAACTGAAACCCGACCACGCACTGAAAGGGGTCCCATGTTTACACATGGGACCCCTTTCCCCGACTGCCAGGACCCCCCCCCCCCCCTGACTCCTGTCAAAGAGGGTCCCTTCAGCCAATCAGGGAGCGCCACGTCGTGGCACTCTCCTGATTGGCTGTGTGCTCCTGTAGTGTCTGTCAGGCAGCACACGGCACAGATACAATGTAGCGCCTATGCGCTCCATTGTAGCCAATGGTGGGAACTTTGCGGTCAGCGGTGAGGTTACTTTCAGTCAACCTCTGACCGCAAAGTTCCCACCATTGGCTACAATGGAGCGCATAGGCGCTACATTGTATCTGTGCCGTGTGCTGCCTGACAGACACTACAGGAGCACACAGCCAATGAGGAGAGTGCCACGACGTGGCGCTCCCTGATTGGCTGAAGGGACCCTCTTTGACAGGAGTCAGGGAGGGTTCTGGCAGTCGGGGAAAGGGGTCCCATGTGTAAACATGGGACCCCTTTCAGTGCGTGGTCGGGTTTCCGTTTTATTATTTTGCCAAGTACGTGGATTATTCAAAGGTCGGATTCTACACTGGATTATGTGAGTATAATTTTTTTCACAGGTACCCCAAGGATTCTACATGGAGAAGAGGACCGAGCCTCGTGGGAACATAGGTAAGTATGTATGGTGGTGTGCATGTATGTAATAAACTTATACTTTCACGGTGTGTGTCCTGTTTTTTTTGGGGTATTTTTTTTAGTAGTACTACTACAGGTACCAGCGGTCCCGGTTTTCCACCGCATGCTGGTACTTGTGGTTCTCCAAGTACCAGCTTGCGGGGGAGGCTTGCTGGGACTTGTACTGCTACTAAAAACAATATTCACATTTTCTCTGACGTCCTAGTGGATGCTGGGGACTCCGTAAGGACCATGGGGAATAGCGGCTCCGCAGGAGACTGGGCACAAAAGTAAAGCTTTAGAACTACCTGGTGTGCACTGGCTCCTCCCCCCATGACCCTCCTCCAAGCCTCAGTTAGTTAGATTTTTGTGCCCGAACGAGAAGGGTGCACACTAGGTGGCTCTCCTGAGCTGCTTAGTGAAAAGTTTAGTTTTAGGTTTTTTATGTTCAGTGAGACCTGCTGGCAACAGGCTCACTGCATCGAGGGACTAAGGGGAGAAGAAGCGAACTCACCTGCGTGCAGAGTGGATTGGGCTTCTTAGGCTACTGGACATTAGCTCCAGAGGGACGATCACAGGCCCAGCCATGGATGGGTCCCAGAGCCGCGCCGCCGGCCCCCTTACAGAGCCAGAAGACAGAAGAGGTCTGGGAAATCGGCGGCAGAAGACGTCCTGTCTTCAATAAGGTAGCGCACAGCACCGCTGCTGTGCGCCATTGCTCTCAGCACACTTCACACTCCGGTCACTGAGGGTGCAGGGCGCTGGGGGGGGGGCGCCCTGAGACGCAATAAAAACACCTTAGATGGCGAAAAATACATCACATATAGCTCCTGGGCTATATGGATGCATTTAACCCCTGCCAGAATACACAGAAAAACGGGAGATAGGCTCCGCCCCCTTCTCGGCGGCCTTATCTCCTCAGCACACTGGCGCCATTTTCCCTCACAGCTCCGTTGGAGGGAAGCTCCCTGGCTCTCCCCTGCAGTCACTACACTACAGAAAGGGTTAAAAAAGAGAGCGGGGCACTAATTACGCGCAGTATTAAAAATACAGCAGCTATAAGGGGAAAAACACTTATATAAGGTTATCCCTGTGTATATATATATAGCGCTCTGGTGTGTGCTGGCAAACTCTCCCTCTGTCTCCCCAAAGGGCTAGTGGGGTCCTGTCCTCTATCAGAGCATTCCCTGTGTGTGTGCTGTGTGTCGGTACGTTTGTGTCGACATGTTTGAGGAGAAAAATGATGTGGAGACGGAGCAGATTGCCTGTAATAGTGATGTCACCCCCTAGGGGGTCGACACTTGAGTGGATGAACTGTTGGAAGGAATTACGTGACAGTGTCAGCTCTGTATAAAAGACAGTGGTTGACATGAGACAGCCGGCTACTCAGCTTGTGCCTGTCCAGACGTCTCATAGGCCGTCAGGGGCTCTAAAGCGCCCGTTACCTCAGATGGCAGATATAGACGCCGACACGGATACGGACTCCAGTGTCGACGGTGAAGAGACAAATGTGACTTCCAGTAGGGCCACACGTTACATGATTGAGGCAATGAAAAATGTTTTACACATTTCTGATAATACGAGTACCACCAAAAAGGGGTATTATGTTCGGTGAGGAAAAACTACCTGTAGTTTTCCTGAATCTGAGAAATTAAATGAGGTGTGTGATAATGCGTGGGTTTCCCCCGATAACAACTGATAATTTCTAAAATGTTATTGGCATTATATCCTTTCCCGCCAGAGGTTAGGGTGCGTTGGGAAACACCCCCTAGGGTGGATAAAGCGCTCACACGCTTGTAAGAACAAGGGCTCTACCCTCTCCTGAGATGGCCGCCCTTAAGGATCCTGCTGATAGAAAGCAGGAGGGTATCCTAAAATGTATTTACACACATACTGGTGTTATACTGCGACCAGCAATCGCCTCAGCCTGGATGTGCAGTGCTGGGTTGGCGTGGTCGGATTCCCTGACTGAAAATATTGATACCCTAGATAGGGACAGTATATTATTGCCTATAGAGCATTTAAAAGATGCATTTCTATATATGCGTGATGCACAGCGGAATATTTGCCGACTGGCATCAAGTCTAAGTGCATTGTCCATTTCTGCCAGTAGAGGGTTATGGACACGACAGTGGTCAGGTGATGCGGATTCCAAACGGCATTTGGAAATATTGCCTTATTAAGGGGAGGAGTTATTTGGGGTCGGTCTTTCAGACCTGGTGGCCACGGCAACAGCTGGGAAATCCACGTTTGTACCCCAGGTCGCCTCTCAACATAAGAAGACGCCGTATTATCAGGCGCAGTCTTTTCGTGGGCAAGCGGGCAAAAGGTTCCTCATTTCTGCTCCGTGACAGAGGGAGAGGAAAAAGGCTGCAGAAATCAGCCAGTTCCCAGGAACAGAAGCCCTCTCCCGCCTCTGCCAAGCCCTCCGTATGACGCTGGGGCTTTACAAGCAGAATCAGGCACGGTGGGGGCCCGTCTCAATGAATTTCAGCGCGCAGTGGGCTCACTCGCAAGTAGACCCCTGGATCCTTCAGGTGATATCTCAGGGGTACAAATTGGAATTCGAGACGTCTCCCCCTCGCCGTTTCCTAAAGTCGGCTTTACCGATGTCTCCTTCTGACAGGGAGGCAGTTTTGGAAGCCATTCACAAGCTGTATTCCCAGCAGGTGATAATCAAGGTACCCCTCCTGCAACAGGGAACGGGGTATTATTCCACACTGTTGTGGTACCGAAGCCGGACGGCTCGGTGAGACCGATTCTAAATCTAAAATCTTGAACACTTACATACGGAGGTTCAAATTCAAGATTGAGTCACTCAGAGCAGTGATTGCTAACCTGGAAGAAGGGGACTACATTATGTCTCGGGACATCAAGGATGCTTACCTTCATGTCCCAATTTACCCTTCTCACCAAGTGTACCTCAGGTTTATGGTACAGAACTGTCACTATCAGTATCAGACGCTGCCGTATGGATGGTCCACGGCACCCCGGGTCTTTACCAAGGTAATGGCCGAAATGATGATACTCCTTCGAAGGAAGGGAATTTTAGTTATCCCTTACTTGGACGATTCCCTGATAAGGGTAAGATCCAGGGAACAGTTGGAGGTCGGTGTAGCACTATCTCAGGTAGTGTTGCGGCAGCACGATTGGATTCTCAATATTCCAAAATCGCAGCTGATTCCGACGACTCGTCGTCTGTTCCTAGGGATGATCCTGGACACAGTCCAGAAAAAGGTGTTTCTCCCGGAGGAGAATGTCAGGGAGTTATCCGAGCTAGTCGGGAACCTCCTATAACCGAGCCAAGTCTCAGTACATCAATGAAAGGGTTCTGGGAAAAATGGTGGCTTCCTACGAAGCAATCCCATTCGGCAGATTCCACGCAAGAACTTTCCAGTGGGACCTGCTGGACAAATGGTCCGGGTCGCATCTTCAGATGCATCAGCGGATAACCCTGTCACCAAGCACAAGGGTGTCTCTCCTGTGGTGGTTGCAGAGTGCTCATCTTCTAGAGGGCCGCAGATTCGACATTCAGGACTGGGTCCTGGTGACCACGGATGCCAGCCTGCGAGGCTGGGGAGCAGTCACACAGGGAAGGAATTTCCAGAGCTTATGGTCAAGCCTGGAGACATCACTTCACATAAATATCCTGAAGCTAAGGGCCATTTACAATGCTCTAAGCTCAGCAAGACCTCTGCTTCAAGGTCACCCGGAGTTGATCCATTCGGACAACATCACGGCAGTCACCCACGTAAACAGACAGGGTGACACAAGAAGCAGGAGGGCAATGGCAGAAGCTGCAAGGATTCTTCGCTGGGCGGAAAATCATGTGATAGCACTGTCAGCAAGTGGGGACTTCACCCAGAAGTCTTCCACATGTTTATAAAACTCGACAAGTATTGCGCCGGGTCAAGGGACCCTCCGGCAATAGCTGTAGACGCTCTGGTAACACAGTGGCTGTACCAGTCAGTGTATGTGTTCCCTCCTCTGCCTCTCATACCCAAGGTACTGAGAATTATAAGATGGAGAGGAGTAAGCACTATATTCGGGCTCCGGATTGGCCAAGAAGGACTTGGTAACCGGAACTTCAAGAGATGCTCATGGAAGGATCCGTGGTCTCTACCTCTAAGAAGGGACCTGCTTCAGCAAGGACCCTGTCTGTTCCAAGACTTACCGCTGCTGCGTTTGACGGCATGGCGGTTGAAAGCCGGATCCTGAAGGAGAAAGGCATTCCGGATGAAGTCATTCCTATCCTGATCAAAGCCAGGAAAGATATAACCGCAAAACATCACCGCATTTGGCGAAAATATGTTGCGTGGTGCGAGGCCAGTAAGGCCCCGACGGAGGAATTTTCAACTAGGTCGATTCCTACATTTCCTGCAAACAGGAGTGTCTATGGGCCTGAAATGGGGGTCCATTAAGGTTCAAATTTCGGCCCTGTCAATTTTCTTCCAAAAAGAACTAGCTTCAGTCCCTGAAGTTCAGACGTTTGTGAAAGGGGTACTGTATATACAGCCTCCTTTTGTGCCTCCAGTGGCACCTTGGGATCTAAATGTAGTTTTTGGGTTCCAAAAGTCACATTGGTTTGAACCACTTAAATATGTGGAGTTAAAATATCTCACATGGAAAGTGGTCATGCTGTTGGCCCTGGCCTGGGCCAGGTGCGTGTCAGAATTGGCGGCTTTATCCTGTAAAAGCCCTCATCTGATTTTCCATTCGGACAGGGCGGAATTGAGGACTTGTCCTCAGTTTCTCCCTAAGGTGGTTTTCAGCGTTTCACCTGAATCAACCTATTGTGGTGCCTGCGGCTACTAGGGACTTGGAGGACTCCAAGTTGCTAGACGTTGTCAGGGCCCTGGAAATATAGGTTTCCAGGACGGCTGGAGTCAGAAAATCTGACTCGTTGTTTATTCTGTATGCACCCAACAAGCTGGGTGCTCCTGCTTCTAAGCAGACTATTGCTCGTTGGATTTGTAGTACAATTCAGCTTGCACATTCTGTGGCAGGCCTGCCACAGACAAAATCTGTAAAAGCCCATTCCACAAGGAAGGTGGGCTCATCTTGGGCGGCTGCCCGAGGTGTCTCGGCTTTACAACTTTGCCGAGCAGCTACTTGGTCAGGAGCAAATACGTTTGTAAAATTCTACAAATTTGATACCCTGGCTGAGGAGGACCTGGAGTTCTCTCATTCGGTGCTGCAGAGTCATCCGCACTCTCCCGCCCGTTTGGGAGCTTTGGTATAATCCCCATGGTCCTTACGGAGTCCCCAGCATCCACTAGGACGTCAGAGAAAATAAGAATTTACTTACCGATAATTCTATTTCTCGTAGTCCGTAGTGGATGCTGGGCGCCCATCCCAAGTGCGGATTGTCTGCAATACTGGTACATAGTTATTGTTACCAAAAAAATCGGGTTATTGCTGTAGTGAGCCATCTTTTCTAGAGGCTCCTCTGTTATCATGCTGTTAACTGGGTTTAGATCACAAGTTATATGGTGTGATTGGTGTGGCTGGTATGAGTCTTACCCGGGATTCAAAATCCTTCCTTATTGTGTACGCTCGTCCGGGCACAGTATCCTAACTGAGGCTTGGAGGAGGGTCATGGGGGGAGGAGCCAGTGCACACCAGGTAGTTCTAAAGCTTTACTTTTGTGCCCAGTCTCCTGCGGAGCCGCTATTCCCCATGGTCCTTACGGAGTCCCCAGCATCCACTACGGACTACGAGAAATAGAATTATCGGTAAGTAAATTCTTATTTTTTCACAAGGCTATCAGCCCTCCATCCGCCGCCCTTGGGTGGGGGGGACAGCCTCGGGCTTCACCCCTGGCCCTTGGGTGGCTGGAGGGGGGGGACCCCTTGATTTAAGGGGTTCCCACTCCTCCAGGGTACCCCGGCCAGGGGTGACTAGTTGGGTATGTAATGCCAGGGCCGCAGGGACCAGTATAAAAGTGTCCCCCGGCTGTGGCATTATGTACCTAGCTAGTGCAGCCCGATGCTGGTTTCAAAAATACGGGGGACCCCTACGCTTTTTGTCCCCCATATTTTTGGAACCAGGCGCAGAGCCCGGTGCTGGTTGATTAAATATGGGGGAACCCCTGTCATTTTTTACCCCATATTTCTCTGACGTCCTAAGTGGATGCTGGGACTCCGTAAGGACCATGGGGAATAGCGGCTCCGCAGGAGACTGGGCACAACTAAAGAAAGCTTTAGGACTACCTGGTGTGCACTGGCTCCTCCCACTATGACCCTCCTCCAGACCTCAGTTAGATTCTTGTGCCCGGCTGAGCTGGATGCACACTAGGGGCTTTCCTGAGCTCCTAGAAAGAAAGTATATTTTAGGTTTTTTATTTTACAGTGAGATCTGCTGGCAACAGACTCACTGCAGCGAGGGACTAAGGGGAGAAGAAGCTAACCTACCTAACTGGTGGTAGCTTGGGCTTCTTAGGCTACTGGACACCATTAGCTCCAGAGGGATCGACCGCATGGAACCGGCCATTGATGTTCGGTCCCGGAGCCGCGCCACCGGCCCCCTTACAGAGCCAGAAGCAAGAAGTGTTCCGGAAAATCGGCGGCAGAAGACTTCAGTCTTTACCAAGGTAGCACACAGCACTGCAGCTGTGCGCCATTGCTCCTCATGCACACCTCACACTCCGGTCACTGATGGGTGCAGGGCGCTGGGGGGGGGGCGCCCTGAGCAGCAATATAAACACCTTGCCTGGCAAAATCATCACAATATATAGCCCCAGAGGCTATATTTGTGATCAATACCCCTGCCAGAATCCATAAAAAAGCGGGAGAAAAGTCTGCGAAAAAGAGGCAGAGCTATCTCCCTCAGCACACTGGCGCCATTTTCTCTTCACAGTGTAGCTGGAAGACAGCTCCCCAGGCTCTCCCCTATAGTTTTCAGGCTCAAAGGGTTAAAAAGAGAGCACTAAATTTAGGCGCAATATTGTTTATACAAGCAGCTTTTGGGGGAAAAATCACTCAGTTATAGTGTTAATCCCTGCATTATATAGCGCTCTGGTGTGTGCTGGCATACTCTCTCTCTGTCTCCCCAAAGGACTTTGTGGGGTCCTGTCCTCAGTCAGAGCATTCCCTGTGTGTGTGCTGTGTGTCGGTACGGCTATGTCGACATATGGGATGAGGAAGGTTACGTGGAGGTGGAGCAGAGGCCGATAAATGGGATGTCGCCCCCTGTGGGGCCGACACCAGAGTGGATGGATAGGTGGAATGTATTAACCGACAATGTCAACTCCTTACATAGAAGGCTGGATGACGTAAAACAGATGTGGGACAGCTGGCTTCTCAGCCCGCGCCTGCCCAGGCGTCTCAAAGGCCATCAGGGGCTCAAAAAAGCGCCCGTTACCTCAGATGGCAGACACAGATGTCGACACGGAGTCTGACTCCAGTGTCGACGAGGTTGAGACATATACACAATCCACTAGGAACATCCGTTACATGATCTCGGCAATGAAAAATGTGTTACGCATTTCTGATATGAACCCAAGTACCACATAAAAGGGGTTTTATTTTTGGGGAGAAAAAGCAGCCAGTGTTTTGTTCCCCCATCAGATGAATGAATGAAGTGTGTAAAGTAGCGTGGGTTCCCCCGATAAGAAACTGGTAATTTCTAAAAAGTTACTGATGGCGTAGCCTTTCCCGCCAGAGGATAGGTCACGTTGGGAGATATCCTTTAGGGTGGATAAGGCGCTCACACGTTTGTCAAAAAAGGTGGCACTGCCGTCTTCGGATACGGCCACCTTGAAGGAGCCTGCTGATAAAAAGCAGGAGGCTATCCTGAAGTCTGTATATACACACTCAGGTTATATACTGAGACCTGCAATTGCCTCAGCATAAATAGTGCTGCTGCAGCTTGGTCTGATACCCAGTCAGAGTGATATTTGCCGGCTGGCATCCAGAATTAATGCAATGTCCATTCTGCCAGGAGGGTATTAGAAACCCGGCAGTGGACAGGTGATGCTGCCTATAAAAGGCACATGGAGATTCTGCCTTATTAGGGTGAGGAATTGTTTGGGGATGGTCTCTGGGACCTCGTATCCACAGCAACAGCTGGGAAGAATTTTTTTTACCTCAGGTTTCCTCACAGCCTAAGAAAGCACTGTATTTTCAGGTACAGTCCTTTCGGCTTCAGAAAAGCAAGCGGGTCAAAGGCGCTTCCTTTCTGCACAGAGACAAGGGAAGAAGGAAAAAGCTGCACCAGCAGCCAGTTCCCAGGATCAAAAATCTTCCCCCGCTTCCTCTGAGTCCACCGCATGACGTTGGGGCTCCACAGGTGGAGACAGGTGCGGTAGGGGCGCGTCTCGGGAACTTCAGGGACCAGTGGGCTTGCCCACAGGTGGATCCCTAGGTTCTGCAAATAGTATCACAGGGATACAGGCTGGAGTTCGAGGCGACTCCCCCTCGCCGTTACCTCACATCAGCCTTGCCTGCTGCCCTCGGAGAAAGGGAGGTAGTACTGGCGGCAATTCACAAGCTGTACTTCCAGCAGGTGAAATCAAGGTAGCCCTCCTTCAACAAGGCCGGGGTTACTATTCCAGAATGTTGTGGTACCGAAACCAGACGGTTCGGTGAGACCCATTCTAAAATTGAAATCCTTGAACACTTATATACGAAGGTTCAAGTTCAAAACGGAATCGCTCAGGGCGATTATTGCAAGCCTGGAGAATTTCATGGTATCACTGGACATCAAGGTTGCTTACCTGCATCTGCATGTCCCTATTTACCCTTTTCACCAGGAGTACCTCAAAATTGTGGTACAGGATTGTCATTACCAATTCCAGACGTTGCCGTTGGTCTGTCCCCGGCACCGAGGGTATTTACCAAGGTAATGGCCGAAATAATTATCCCGTACTTGGACGATCTCCTTATAAAGGCGAGGTCCAGGGATGAATTATCATCGTCTCTTGGTAGTAGGGGTTATCCTTCAAAGCTGATTCAGTCAGCTCGCGCACGTGTTGATCAGCTGGACAGGAAAGATCTCTTGGAATACAGACCAATGAATCACAAATTCGAACAAGATCTACCGCACTTTTTTTCTAAGTACAACAATTCTTCCTGTCAAGTAAGGAAAATCCTTTCTACGAATTTTCTTATATTACTTACTGATCAGATCCTCAGAACAGAAATTGGGGAGAAGCTGTCAGTTATTTTCAAACGTTCTACCAACTTACAACAACATCTCTCCCCCAGTTTCTTTGTTGATAGAAGAACTCGGGTACAATCAAACATCTCCCTCAACTGTTCACAGTGGTTGACGAAAACGAAAGGTTGTTTCAAGTGTGGTGCCAATCACTGCTTAACTTGTTCATATATACAGAATAAAACCAAATTCTTCTTTTTTTCATCAGATAATGCACGATTTACTATTGATTTTTTTATCAACTGTAATAGTGAATTAGTCATATATATATTGGTTTGTAGTTGCAAACTAATCTATGTGGGACGCACTACACGCAAACTAAAACTCCGCTTTTTGGAACATAGGCGCAATATCCTTAAGGGCTGCTCTCTGCATAGTGTCTCCAGAAACTTTGCGGAGTTTCATGAAAAAAATCCACAGGATGTTCACCTTATAGGTATTGAAATCATTCCGTCGACCCCAAGGGGGGGCGATAGATATAGGAAATTGTGCCAAAGGGAAAATTACTGGATTCATATGTTGAAAACCCTCGCTCCTGGGGGGCTAAACGAAACAATTGAATTTGATCTTTGATATTACATTAGGCACACTTCCAAATGGCATGGTTAGTTCAGTAACCCCTCTTTAAGCTGTATATTTATAATCCTTCCTTAGATTATTAATTTTATTATTTACATTAATTAAAATCATTCTCTTATAATATCCTTTATATATTATATATCTTTTATCATGTGAGATCCTACTCTGTGTCTGTGCCTTTATATATGACTATCTTTATGGGAATATGTCATTTTCTTGGTGTGGGGATTTGGCCTTTGGCCCGTTTTTTCCATTGTCCCTTGCATTACAATTTATTTGTGATGCAGGAAATTGAATCCCATTGGGGGTTCTGATAAGTGACCACTAATTAATATAGGGCAGTTTAAATTTATATAAAATTAATTTAATTTAACATGTTTATAGTTCATGTGAAGTAATAGTAAAAACACTTAATAGTAATAATTAATAGAAATTTATTATAGAGCCCTTAAACCTAGGGAATAAGATAATAGATAATTGGGGTATCTTAGTTGATTAATATTAATCTAACATGCCGATAATTTCCTTAGACATAGGTTGACATCGGGTGAATGTAAATTAACAAATGATAATAAAATAAGAGATGGAAAATAAATATAAGGAACTGTATAAATATGTATATTTTTTGCAGTTGCCTTTATCTCCCTCTTTCATGCTGTAAATCACACATATTATCCTTATCATGAAAAATCTGACTTGCTGCTATTTATTACATAAAGTATATCTGTTGTTATCTTCTATCTCCCGTGCCACCGTATTCTGCTTCGTATTATATCTTTAATACTGATTTTATTTTTTATTAATATCTTTCTTTTTATATATGGTATAATGTATATATACACATGTATTTAATTATATGTGTATTTGGATTGAAGTATATTAATATATCTACAACTACTAATGTTAAATTATGGAGAGTTGATTTTTCTTTTATTCATGTCCTAATCAGATTTTATGGGTTGCACCTGGTCGCATGTTTACTACTGCTATATATAGGGTAAACGTCATGGAGGAGGTATTCCTTTGAAAAAGTCACAGTAATCGTGACAAAACGCGTTAGGCTCCTCCCTTCCTACTCTGATCACCGATCTACTGGCACTGTTCTTCTCCAGGGATCTCCTTCCGCAGCAGAGGACTCTCTTATTTACACGGCGGCTCCACCGTGGTCTGCAGACGGCATCAGCTCACACTACTCGGCGGTTGCCTTTGATTACGGGACAGTGTTCTAATTTCCCACTCACCGCCACTGACGGCTCCGGCCGGCGCCACAGCTGTGCACGTCTCCTGCAATTAGCGGTCATAGTGCCTGCTCCAACTGATATCCTGGATACGTATGATTCCCCGCACTTAGGGCACTTAAAGGATTCCACCAGCCCAAGGGAACACACAGGCATCTGTCCTGTATCTTCATCCAGGACCTGTATATTAAGGAGCAAGCTTGGACAACTAGTTCTACACTGAACTCCTCTCCTAAGCATCATATTGGGGCTCTACACAGGATTTCACAGAGGACGCTCGGTAATATCAGCCCCCTGGAGAGGTAAAATTACATATTGTCCATTATACATCTGACCGCCGGGCCTCTATCATTTATATCACTGGAGAAGAGTTCTGCTGCCATTATTATCCCTACATTAAAAGTTTCACTTCTTCAGCTATTTCAGTGAATAACTCTGGAGAGACAAATTGTAACCATTAAGTAACATCTTTGTTACAACTCAAAACAGTATCATTATTATACCCTGAATCAGGTGAACATATTATATATAAGTTAAGATTGATACTGTGGGCCCACACAACGGTGTTTTCAGAGCATAGATATCATATCTTTTTTAAAATTGTGTATATTTTTATTCAATACTGAAGTGTTAAATAATAAAAAACAATTTTTTTATATAGAATATCACCGTCAACTCTCCATAATTTTCTTATTTGCAATACCCCAAGCTCAGCTGTATATTTTCCTTTCTATTTGTAAATCTAAAGCATACGCACAGTGCTTTTTTCGGCAGCGCTCAGGTGTTATTGCATTTTTGGTAATTCATTTATTTAGGCGCTGTCAGCAGTTATCTTGTGGTCTGAGCCTCCAATCACACTGGTCTCTTAGTGCAGTATGCAGGTGATCTCACCTATTAGGAACAGTGTTCTATTTTCTTTCATCACACTTGGGCATGATTTATCTTGTGGTGATATATGGGCTGTAATGCAGACATTCTGATATGACTAGTGTAGCCACTTTTAGTCTAGATTGATATGATCGGAATGGTTGATGCTTATTTTATGTGCAAAGTGATATTCTGTATCTTGTCAACGAGCAGTTACGAATGGACTTTTTTTTTTCCTGTCCTGAAACTACTCTATAAAGATTAGAATTTGAAGATGGGTTTTTGGTGAATCGCTTTATAAATTGCTTCTGCAATCCCCTAATACATCTTTTGATTGCCTGAAGCAAATTATTCATGCAGAAGTTTAGTAACTGATTTTCATTTAATTTCAGAACTTCTCAGTTGGCAGGTGTATCTTGTGGTTGGCATGGAACCCTGAAGCATTACTGCTCTGTGCTTCAGTATTTGATCTTTTCGTACAAGTAGAGGTGGAGCTTACACTCCTCTATGGGCAGTTCCCTGTCCACATTAGGCAGCACAGCCCTGAACCCAAACCTATTTTGTAGTGAGTGGAAGAGAAATTGTTACTGTTAAGAATAAACACATTATATTTTTAGCTCTGTAATACATGCCTGCTTAACATATTAAAGCCTCAAGACTTTCCGTCATATATATGTATGTGTGTATGTATGTGTATGTATGTATGTATGTGTGTATGTGTGTGTGTGTGTGTGTATATATATATATATATATATATAATATAGTTTCTAGTGGCAAATTACAGTATATGGAACATATTGTCAAATACAAGAGTCGGGGAGAGGAGGTAGAGTACCCGTCGCTTGGTATGTATGTGTAGATAGATAGATAGAGAGATATATATATATATATATATATATATATATATATATATATATATATATATATATATATATTTCTCTAACGTCCTAGTGGATGCTGGGGACTCCGTCAGGACCATGGGGAATAGCGGCTCCGCAGGAGACAGGGCACAAAAGCAAGCTTTTAGGATCACATGGTGTGTACTGGCTCCTCCCCCTATGACCCTCCTCCAAGCCCCAGTTAGGTTTTTGTGCCCGGCCGAGAAGGGTGCAATCTAGGTGGCTCTCTTAAAGAGTTACTTAGAAAAAGTTTTTAGGTTCTTTATTTTCAGTGAGTCCTGCTGGCAACAGGCTCACTGCATCGAGGGACTTAGGGGAGAGATTTTCAACTCACCTGCGTGCAGGATGGATTGGATTCTTAGGCTACTGGACATAGCTCCAGAGGGAGTCGGAACACAGGGCTCGCCCTGGGGTTCGTCCCGGAGCCGCGCCGCCGACCCCCCTTGCAGACGCTGAAGATGAAGAGGTCCGGAACCAGGCGGCAGAAGACTCTCAGTCTTCATCAGGTAGCGCACAGCACTGCAGCTGTGCGCCATTGTTGTCAGCACACTTCACACAGCGGTCACGGAGGGTGCAGGGCGCTGGAGGGGGGCGCCCTGGGCAGCAATGTATAATACCTGTATGGCGAAAAATACATCACATATAGCCCTTGAGGCTATATGGATGTATTTAACCCCTGCCAGATATCTAAAACTCCGGAGAAGAAGCCCGCCGAAAAGGGGGCGGGGCCTATTCTCCTCAGCACACAGCGCCATTTTCCCTCACAGAAAGGCTGGTGGGAAGGCTCCCATGCTCTCCCCTGCACTGCACTACAGAAACAGGGTTAAAACAGAGAGGGGGGGCACTGATTTGGCGATATGTATATATATTAAAATGCTATAAGGGAGGAACACTTATATAAAGGTTGTCCCTGGATAATTATAGCGTTTTGGTGTGTGCTGGCAAACTCTCCCTCTGTCTCCCCAAAGGGCTAGTGGGTCCTGTCCTCTATCAGAGCATTCCCTATGTGTGTGCTGTATGTCGGTACGTGTGTGTCGACATGTATGAGGAAAATATTGGTGAGGAGGCGGAGCAAATTGCCTGTAATGGTGATGTCACTCTCTAGGGAGTCGACACCGGAATGGATGGCTTATTTATGGAAATTACGTGACAATGTCAACACGCTGCAAGCCGGTTGACGACATGAGAGGGCCGGCGAACAAATTAGTATCTGTCCAGGCGTCTCAAACACCGTCAGGGGCTGTAAAATGCCCATTTACCTCAGTCGGTCGACACAGACCCAGACACGGACACTGATTTCAGTGTCGACGGTGAAGAAACAAACGTATTTTCTTTTAGGGCCACACGTTAAGGGCAATGAAGGAGGTGTTACATATTTCTGATACTCCAAGTACCACAAAAAAGGGTATTATGTGTGAGGTGAAAAAACTACCTGTAGTTTTTCCTGAATCAGATAAATTAAATGAAGTGTGTGATGATGCGTGGGTTTCCCCCGATAGAAAATTATTGGCGGTATACCCTTTCCCGCCAGAAGTTAAGGCGCGGTGGGAAACACCCCTCAGGGTGGATAAGGCGCTCACACGCTTATCAGAACAAGTAGCGGTACCATCTACGGATAGGGCCGTACTTAAGGAGCCAGCTGATAGGAGGCTGAAAAATATCCTAAAAAGTATACACACACATGCTGGTGTTATACTGCGACCAGCGATCGCCTCAGCCTGGATGTGCAGAGCTGAGGTGGCTTGGTCGGATTCCCTGACTAAAAATATTGATACCTTTGACAGGGACAGTATTTTATTGACTATAGAGCATTTAAAGGATGCATTTCTATATATGCGAGATGCGCAGAGGGATATTTGCACTCTGGCATCAAGAGTAAATGCGATGTCCATATCTGCAAGAAGATGTTTATGGACACGACAGTGGTCAGGTGATGCAGATTCCAAACGGCACAAAGATGTATTGCCGTATAAAGGGGAGGAGTTATTTGGGGTCGGTCCATGGGACCTGGTGGCCAGGGCAACTGCTGGAAAATCCACCGGTTTTTACCCTAAGTCACATCTCTGCAGAAAAAGACACCGTCTTTTCAGCCTCAGTCCTTTCGTCCCTATAAGAGTCATATCTGCCCAGGGATAGAGGAAAGGGAAGAAGACTGCAGCAGGCAGCCCATTCCCAGGAACAGAAGCCCTCCACCGCTTCTACCAAGTTCTCAGCATGACGCTGGGACCGTACAGGACCCCTGGATCCTACAAGTAGTATCCAAGGGGTACAGATTGGAATGTCGAGAGGTTTCCCCCCTCGCAGGTTCCTGTAGTCTGCTGTACCAATGTCTCCCTCCGACAGGGAGGCAGTATTGAAAACAATTCACAAGCTGTATTCCCAGCAGGTGATAATAAAATTACCCCTCCGACAACAAGGAAAGGGGTATTACTCCACACTATATGGTGGTACTGAAGGCTAGGTGAGACCTATTCTAAATCTGAAAAATGTGAACACTTACAAGGGTTCAAATCCAGATGGAGTCACTCAGAGCAGTGATAGCAAAGAACAAGGGGACTATATGGTGTCCCGGGACATCAGGGATGCTTACCTCCATGTCCCAAAATTTGCCTTTTCTCACCAAGGGTACCTCAGGTTCGTGGTACAGAACTGTCACTATCAGTTTCAGTCCAACGCACCCCGGGTCCTTACCAAGGTAATGACCGAAAGGAGGATTCGTCTTCGAAGAAAATGGACGACCTCCTGATAAGAACAAGGTCCAGAGAACAGTTGGAGGTCGGAGTAGCACTATCTCAAGTAGTTCTACGACAGCACGGGTGGATTCTAAATATTCCAAAACCGCAGTTGTTCCGACGACACGTCTGCTGGTCCTAGGGATGATTCTGGACACAGTCCAGGAAAAGGTGTTTCTCCCAGAGGAGAAAGCCAGGGAGTTATCCGAGCTAATCTGGATCCTCCTAAAACCAGGAAAAGTGTCAGTGCATCATTGCACAAGAGTCCTGGTAAAAATGGTGGCTTATTACGAAGCGCTTCCATTCGGCAGATTTCACGCAAGAACTCTTCAGTGGGATCTGCTGGACAAATGGTCCGGATCGCATCTTCAGATGCATCAGCGGATAACCCTATATCCAAGGACAAGGGTGTCTCTCCTGTGGTGATTACAGAGTGCTCATCTTCTAGAGGGCCGCAGATTCGGCATTCAGGATTGGATGCTCGTGACCACGGAGGCCAGCCTGAGAGGATGGGGAGCAGTCACACAAGGAGTGTGATCAAGTCTGGAGAATTCTCTCCACATAAATATACTGGAGCTAAGAGCAAATTTATAATGCTCTAAGCTTAGCAAGACCTCTGCTTCAAGGTCAGCCGGTATTGATCCAGTGGGATAACATCACGGCAGTCGCCCACGTAAACAGAAAGGGCGGCACAAGAAGCAGGAGGGCAGTGGCAAAACTGCAAGCATTTTTCGCTAGGCGGAAAATCATGTGATAG